>NC_079227.1:27347519-27545136 GCF_029633865.1 Lampris incognitus | reverse complement strand
CAGCGCTCATATTTAACATTCTGCTCTGAATGTGTTATTAATGCAGTGCTGTTTTAAGGGGCCATCGCTCTCACAGTCATTACTAAGTATTCAATTGCGATGTCTGGCAGTTGTTCTCTACATTGCACAGTGCGTGTTATTGAATGTGGAACATAAATCAGGTCCTGCTTCCCTGACTGATAATCCTGTGGTCCATGCAGTCCTGTTTGTGTGTTTGCTTGAGGCGCTTGCTGCTCGTTTAATGTATTACCCGTTTGAATGTGCACTTTCTCATCTTGCTCTGATTGCTTTCTTGCTTCTTTTTTTTTTAATCGCACCTTTATTCCATTTTAAATGATCAACCGTTGCATCGCCTTAACTCGTCTTCCCTGGTGGAGCAGGTGTCCTCTACAGAGGAAGCCGGCCTAATCTTATGCTGTGTTTTCATGGTCACATTTCAGGGTTCTTCTGACCAAAGAGGCAAAAATGTAGAGAATTCCCACTGGTTATGACAAGCCTCACCCATAGTATATACCCTCTCATGCCTCCTTCCACATTTTTCGTGTCTCCTTTGATTGATAAAACTGACTTTCTGCTCAGCAGTGGAGCCTCTCAAGGCATCGTCAGTGTATGATGAACTGAAACCTGGCAAAACTGAAAACTGCAGAATCGTTATATCATATTCATATGATAAAGACACAGGATATACTATAGTTCAGAAAGGACGTGATGATATTTATTTCTGTCTTCTGCTGGAAAAAACAAAGATAGCCTCCTGTCAAAAGATAGCATCTTTCCTCATATTTGTTTTTTATATTTCCTCATGGATATGTTGATTTTTTTGGGGGGGGGGGTTTGTCCACGGGATGTGCTGTGCTGCAGTCATTTGTTTATCGTTATTCAATTTTATTTTCATTATTTATTTATTTCATTTATTTTTATATCATTAATATATATATATATAGCGGCATGGTGGGCAGTGGTTAGCGCGGTCGCCTCACAGCATGAAGGTCCTGGGATCGAGCCCCGGGGTAGTCCAACCTTGGTGGGTTGTCCTCTGTGTGGCGTTTGCATGTTCTCCCCGTGTCTGTGTGGGTTTCCTCCAGGTGCTCCGGTTTCCTCCCACAGTCCAAAGACATGTAGGTCAGGTGAATCGGCCGTACGAAATTGTCCCTAGGTGTCAATGTGTGTGTGTGTGTGTGGGCGCCCTGTGATGGCCTGGCGGTCTGTCCAGGGTGCCTCCCCGCCTCCTGCCCAATGACTGCTGGGATAGGCTCCAGCATCCCCACGACCCTGAGAGCAGGACAAGCGATTCAGAAAATGGATGGATTATATATATAATATAAATAAATAAATTGTTATTTAAATATATAATATTTATGATTATTTTATTTTATATACCTATGTGGCCTAATATCCATCCATCTATTATCCAAACCGCTTATCCTGCTGCCAGGGTCATGGGGATGCTGGAGCCTATCCCAGCAGTCATTGGGCGGGAAGCGGGGAGACACCCTGGACAGAGACCGCCAGTCATGAAAAATTAAATGTAATAAATACAGCAGTGAACAAACTTTGGCATATGTACAACATGACTGCATTTTTTTGTTGTTTTGCATTTCTCACTTTACATTTGAATGTTTGAATGTTTTATGCATATTGGATTCCCCATGTTTACTTCATATATGCATATTTCCTATCAGTCAGTACAAATTTCTCACCGCTGGTGGCTGCATCTAAACAGGAGACAGAAAGACAGACAGGTTATTCAGATTAAAAAAAAATGCAATGATGCAGCAATGACTCAAAAATGTCATATTTTGGCTATTTGAAGAATAAAGCATTAAGAAAAGATGAATGTAAAACAGCCACATGTCATTTTGTGATCGTGCACCATGGGAATTAATTGCACTCCTGCCTTATTTTCAATTATTTCATCTCAAACTGATGACATAGAAGGTATTTCTACCAACTGAGCAGTAAAATGTTGTTGCATCATACTTCTGCCTCTTGTTGCTTTTTCTGTTTAATTTTTGACTCTCAAGCATTCCTCCACTCTTTTCTTTTCTTTTTTTTCCCCCTTTCACTCCCGCTCCTGGTATGTCCTTGAAGGGAGTATTTAGAATAGGTTATATCTACTGCACCAGTTCTTATCTCATCACAGTGTCCTTCGCTGAGCCTATAAAGAGCAGAGCCGCACTCGTCTGGGCGGCTGTCACTCTTTACGGCACACAATATGTTACCTGCTGTTGTAAAACTCTGCTGCGGGATCTCGTACCCGCATCTGAGGAGCATGGCAGGTAAGCAGAATCCACGAGACAGTGTGCAAAGGAGGGTTTCCGTCCACTTTTTTTTTTAATTCGTCTTTCATTTCATTGTGTCGCCTTTTGGACATGCTGGTAGCCGTTGGTATTCAGTGGAAACCTTATCTTAACACTCATTCGGCTCTGTCTTCAATCACCCCGCAGGTCTGCGGCACACAGCGGTGGCATTGCTAGGTCAGGAAATGGCCCACTTGCAGCAGTGCGGACAGGTCCAGCAGCAAGATTGGATCCGCCATAGCGGACCTCATGCAGGCCCAACGTTCAAGGGTAAAGTTTTGATCATTAACCCGTTGTTCTTACACGTGCCACATTGACTTATAATGAGAGTGCAGAGGCCGAATTAGTGATACGGAAAAACCACCTGCAGGGCCCAAAAGAGAGGATGCGAGGGCTGTTTCACTGAAGGAAGAGGAGCTGCTCTATGTGCAACAAGGCAGAGAAGCGATGAGGAAGGCTCTGGGCATCCTGGGGGACAAAGATGGATGGAAGACAGAAATTGGAGAGGTAATGTGTGATTGATGGAAATGCTGTATTGGGTTTTGCTTTACACGCTGAAATTTGCTGTAGCTAGTTATGTACCCACATTCTCCATCTGCTGTTTATCGCGTCATCTTAGGAAAACGGTGACGTGGTCTATAGCAAAGTGGTGGCAGGGGCATCAAAGGTCTTTAGACTGGAAGCTGTCTTGGAGGCCAGCGTGGAGGAGCTGTATGACATCCTGTTTGTCAGAGTGGAGGAAATGCACCAGTGGAACCCAAGCATCCAACATATAAAAGTACGTTATTCGCCATCCAATAAATTAAATCAGGATGGTGTTTGTCATGGTGTCTGGCAGTACGGTGGTGCAGTGGTTAGCGTGGTCGCCTCCCAGCAAGAAGGTCCCGGGTTCGAGCCCCGGGGTAGTCCAACCTTGGGGGACATCCTGGGTCGTCCTCTGTGTGGAGTTTGCACGTTCTCCCCGTGTCTGCGTGGGTTTCCTCCGGGTGCTCCGGTGTCCTCCCACAGTCCAAAGACATGTAGGTCAGGTGAACTGGCCGTACTAAATTGTATGTAGGTGTGAATGTATGTGTGTGTGTGTGTGTGTGTGTGTGTGTGTGTGTGTGTGTGTGTGTGTGTGTGTGTGTGTGTGTGGGCCCTGTGATGGATTGGCAGCCTGTACAGGGTGTCCCCCCACCTGCTGCCCAATGACTGCTGGGATAGGCTCCAGCTTCCCACCACCCCGATTGGGATAAGCAGCTTGGATAATGGATGGATGGATGGTGTCTGTCATATATTAGCAGTTGATACAGTATGATCTAGTGGCACGGTGGCGCAGTGGTTAGCGCGGTCGCCTCACAGCAAGAAGGTCCTGGGTTCGAACCCTGGAGTAGTCCAAACTTGGGGGTCATCCCGGGTCGTCCTCTGTGTGGAGTTTGCATGTTCTCCCCGTGTCTGTGTGGGTTTCCTCCGGGTGCTCCGGTTTCCTCCCACAGTCCAAAGACATGTAGGTCAGGTCAATCGGCCATACTAAATTGTCCCTAGGTGTGACTGTGTGTGGGCCTTGTGATGGCCTGGCAGCCTGTCCAGGGTGTCTCCCTGCCTGCCGCCCAATGACTGCTGGGATTGGCCCCAGTGTCCTGCGACCCGAATTTGGATAAGCGGCTTGGATAATGGATGGATGGATAGCATGATCTGTAAATTCTGAAACATCATTAATATCCCCTTTTCTTTAGAGCTTGCTTGCAGTTGAAGACTGCCTTCCTACTTGCATCTCTGGCTTTTGAGCACTAAAATGTCTTTCAGTTTTCTTGTCTGTATGCCGATGTTAGTCTGCAAGATAAAATTCATATCCCCACATCTTCCCTGCAATACCTACACACTTAAGCGAAGTTGTGCAGTTCATTAACACTAATTGGGATGCTGCATCTGCATACAGGTTCTCAAGCACATTGGACCTGAAACTATTGTCACTCATGAGGTGTCAGCAGAGACAGCAGGGAACCTGATCGGCCAAAGGGACTTTCTGAGTGTGCGACACAGCTGCAAACACAAATCCTGCATATATCTGGTAGGGGCAGCGACCCAGCTGGAGGCGTTCCCACCTCAGAAAGGTTTTGTAAGGTAAGACCTTCTGCACAACAGCGCCTTTCCCCCATTTTATAAAACACCGGTAGGTTAATTAAAACCCTTGGCCACCATGGGCTGAGCTATAATTTCTAATTAATTTTACTCTAATGTCATTAAAATGGTAATAAATCATAAAAACAATGCATTTGTTTCAACAAGGCACGAATCTGCACATTTCACACGTAGCATAAAAATTAAACATCAACTTGACTCAACATTGTATGTGTGCTCAGGTTCAGCAAATTTCAAAAGCCTTAACTCTCTCCAAATATCATTTATCCCGCTGAGCCAAAAAAATTCCATATTTTTTGTCACCAACTATTATTTGTTTTTGTTTTTTTTGCACATCTGAAAACATTGTGTATTTGGGTGGCATTGAGGCCCAGTGGTTAGCGCTGTCGCCTCACAGCAAGAAGGTCCTGGGTTCAAACCCCAGGGTTGTCCAACCTTGGGGGGGGGGGGAGGTCATCCCAGGTCATCCTGTGTGTGGAGTTTGCATGTTCTCCCCGTGTCTGCGGTGGGTTTTCTCCGGGTGCTCCGGTTTCCCCCACCATCAGAAAGACGTGCATGTTAGGGTTAATACTCCTGTCTGTGCCCCTGAACGAGGCATTGCAAGACGAACTGGAGTTGGTCCCTGGGCGCTGCACGGCGGCTGCCCACTGCTCCTAGCGACACAGCTAGGATGGGTTAAATGCAGAGAAGAATTTCCCCACGGGGGTTAATAAAGTATATCAAAATCAAAATCAAAAAAATTTGAACCGTGTCAAAAGTATTATCCTAAAACTAATTTGCATGCTATCGTGCACACATGGGAATGTTTACTAAGCTTCTTTGTTTGTCGACAGAGCCAAGGATGGCCCAACGTGCCTTATAATCGAGGCTCAGGAGGAGGACTGCAGCAGGAGCCGCTTCACGTGGCTCCTCAACATGGATGTAAAGGTCAGAAATGGCAATAAAAAGCAATTTCTGTTTACTTAATCTCAGAAAAAAGGCGAAGACCATGACGCAATTGGCAGTTTTCCCCCCTTCTTTACTTACATTGGAGTGTCAAATACCTTTGCTATTTGGATTTAGGACAATTTCTCACCGAAGCCATCATTTGTTATTCAGGGCTTTGCATGTACGTATATCTCAAACAAGTTTGCGAGACAGAATTTGCAATTGATGCATCCTGCAGACTGTTGTGGCACCATGCGCATTACACTTAATGAAGTAAAACTAGGCTACACATATCTAGCCTGCAACGGGATTGAAAAACTGAAGGGGTTGAGGTGATGTTGAAATTGCCAAAGGATTACAAAGAGGTAATTCTCAGAGGCTTTTATGTTTTCATGCTTCTTTGAATAAATTCCAAACATGGAGCCTTGTTTGCATATATCACAGAAAATAAGAGCTTAAGTTATTTCTGTTGCTTGTTCTTTACTTTCGCAAGGATTTGCAGAAAATGTCTTGGCAGCCAAAAAAAAACAAAATCTGATTTACAGGGCTGGGTGCCAAAGTCCATTGTCAATCAGGCTTTGCCCCGAGCACAGCTGGATTTCACTAGATACCTCCGCAGACATCTGAGAGCCGGAGCCACCCGGGGCTGACTGTCCGTCTTATGACACTCGACAGCGGAGCGGTCCCCTGGCACCGCTCATTGAGGAGGACCACAGGGATATGACAGTCAGCGAGGAAGCAAGTGTCTGGCTGCTTCACAACACTGCCTGGTACAGACTGGCGCCTTGTGGAGATCGGTCGCTTGTCTGCAATGGTAGAGACCAGCGCCAACAACTCCTACCCCACTGCCGGTGGGAAAGAAGTAACCTGGCAAATAGTAGGACTTCACCTCACGCTGTGCCATACAACCCTCTGCAGGACTGGCCGTACTGCTGTAAAAACTCCCATTTACTGTTGATGGTACGGTGTGTAATTCTCGCCCACTGAGACGGTTATTATTTCCGATGTTGATAGCACTGCCGACTGCAACAAACGATAATAAAAAAAAGATGAGGTAATAAAATTTAAAATCTGCGTGACTCATTTGCTACCCAGAACATTAGACAGGTGTGAGTGACCGCCACACACGGCCACAACGGCCCCATCTCGTTGCTTCCTGCCTGGGGGGAAATGACTGCAGCGACACACTGTGTAGCATGTGTCTAATGCAATGTGACACACTGTTAAGATATACCGCGTCACATCAACTACCATAATGAAATGACCATGTCTGCGAACCCCTGGTGTGCATACTCATGCTAACTTCATAGCTGTAAGGCGGTGTTTGATAATACAAACATGTATGTAGATTGCAGAAAATAAGCCAAAGGCATTAACGACACATCGTAAGATGCAGCATCCCATAAACAATATGCCATAATGGGTCATGGTTGCCTATTATAACCCACTTTCTGGTGACAAGCTCATATAGATACGACCACGTTACCCCATAATGTAAGCATTGACTCTGTGAACATTGAAATTGGACCCCCCCCCTTCCTCCTCAATTGTATCCGGCCAATTACCCCACTCTTCCGAGCCATCCCGGTCACTGCTCCACCCCCTCTGCCGATCCGGGGAGGGCTGCAGACTACCACATGTCTCCTGTGATACATGTGGAGTCGCCAGCTGCTCATTTTCACCTGACAGTGAGGGGTTTCGCCGGAGGGATGTAGCACGTGGGAGGATCACGCTATTCCCCCAGACACGGCCCACTGTGTCTGTAGGGACGCCCGACCAAGCCGGGGGTAACACGGGGATTTGAACCGGCGATCCCCGTGTCGGTAGGCAACGGAATAGACCGCCACGCCACCCGGACGCCCCCCCCCCCCCCGAAACGTTAAATTGAACCGAGCAAACTGAAATAACAAGATAAGATATTCAGATTTTTTTTGTTCAAACATGTATTTTACTTTTTTCTCCATACCATTTAAAAATTCAATAAATATTAACATTTAAAGCTTTCATTCATGTACGTATATACAGGAACTATACAATACACATAATGACGTTATCAACTGCAATACAGGAATGGTGTAGCATCCGCTTGAGTAGGACGACACCTGACCAACCACGTTCCGTAGACTGACAGCATTGTCGCCATTTCCCAATTGCTAAAATACTTCCTATTACACTGTGGCTTGTTAATTTCTTTTCATAACCTGGTGAAATTTACACTATATACAATATTATTTGAAAAATATATCAGTTACAAAAAAAAATATTGTAATGTGTTTTTTTTTCTTGAATTTTTTTCTTTTTTCTTTTTTTTTCTTTCTTTTAAAGCATATGTGACTGACTTCCTCGAACGTGAACGGCGCGCTACAGTGAGGCCGGCTTGCCGCAGGACATGATTTAATGACCGGCGAGGATGATCACCAGGAAGATGGACTTTTGAGAAGCACATCGACAAAAAGAGCACCAGGAACGGGGGAGGCTACACAGCTCCCTGCCAGGAACGGTGGGTGACACCGCGTCAACTTGTGACGCCGCCACCCCCACCAACCCCCCCTCCCAAATCACAGAATTTGTCCATGCCACACGTGTTCACAATACAAGTTCAATAGTAGTTCTAATGCACTTGAGAGACAGGCTTACACAACTGTACACGGATCAATACGGAAATGGTTGCAATGCAGTCGTCACATTTTTTTTTTTTAAAAACATGTCAAAGTCATTTCAGTTTACAGCACCTTTAATTTTTTTTTTCTTCCATTTCATATCTGAAGCAGAGAGGGCAGAGCAACGCCTGCAAGTGCGTAGAGATTGCTCTGTATTTTTGCTGAGGTAACCATTACTGGTCTAAGTCCACTGGCATGGAAAAGAAAACCCAAACTTGTTTATTAAAAATAATTAAAAACAAAAAAACAAAAACAAAAAAAAATGCAGCAATATTGTGAGTCCATCAGATGCTGCGAGGATGAGCTGATGAACGGGACTGTATTGCTGAGCAGCACGTTCACAGGATAAACCGCTGTTCATGTCTCTATGGACAGGGTTCGATGAGTCGAGTCCCTCGTGGATCCTGAAGCGTCCCTTTTTGACCTGGCAGCGGCGGCTGGGGCTAAAGTGCTGATCGGACCGTGCTCTTTCGAGGCACTGCCGCTAGAGTCTGCTGCGGGCCGCGGCGGCCCGGGAGGTAGAAGAGGCCCCAGGTCTGAGTCTCCCATCCCGGCGGCGGTCGGGGAGAGGTCGCCGGTGGGACCCGGCGGTGGAACAGCACCCACGGATGGCGAAGCTTCGAGGGATCCCTGGTTTCGTGTGGTGGCCGTGGCGATGGTCAGACCCTGGGCGGTGGAGCGAGGCCGTCTGCCGGTGGCTTTAGTGGTGTGCGGTGGGCTCTGGGTGGTGGTGGGCGGGGGAGCCTCGGATGAGGCCAGGGGGAAATACTGAATGGATGTCTCGGGTTCAACGGAGGCCAGCGCAGTCTTCTGAAGGTCTGGGGTGAGCGTCGCAAGCAACTCTTTCTTATTGCAGGACTCACAACACAGCTTATTGTAACCGGGGATGGAGCAGTATCGGGCTAGTACTTCCATTTGACAGAATATTGATTTATCACCCAGACATGGCTCATCTATAAACAGAGGAGAAGATGTCCTTGACCTCTAAGTGCAAACACACCACGCATATTGACTGACTAATTCAAATTTCAATCATTTAAAAAGGGATTAAGCTTTAAACCAGCGTCTTACATTTCTGGAGAAACTCAGATGTTGACTTACTTGAGGAGATTTTGTGGACAGGGTTTTCGGGGACTCTGGGGATGCTTCCATCCTTAAGCGTGGTGTTCTCCACTATTTCAACAGCGAGCGGAGGCACCGAGGACTGCCCTGTTGCACACACCAACAAAGAGAGGACAAAACATGTCAAACTCAAGGAATCATTTCAAAGTGCGACTTTCTCCCCCCCCCCCCCCCTTTTACTCCCCAATTGTACTTGGCCAACTGCCCTATATTCCGAGCCATCCCGCTCGCCGCTCCACCCCGTCTGCTGATCCGGGGGGGGGGGGGGGGGGGCTGCAGACTACCACATGTCTCCTCCGATACATGTGGAGTCGCCAGCCGCTTCTTTTCACCTGACAGTGAGGAGTTTCTCCAGGAGGATGTAGGGCGTGGGAGGATCATGCTATTCCCCCCAGTTCCCCCTTCCCCCGAACAGGCACCCCGACCGACCAGAGGAGGCGCTTGTACAGCGACCAGGACACATACCCACATTCGGCTTCCCACCCACAGACACGGCCAATTGTGTCTGTAGGGATGCCTGACCAAGCCGGAGGTAACACAGGGATTCGAACCGGTGATCCCCATGGTGAATAGAATAGACCTGTACGCTATCCAGACACCCCACTGCTGCTCTCTGTCACTTCTTTGGACAACTCCCATTCTATTTTCCACGAGGAAGAAAAGTCGGAAAAGCCTTTCCTCTCACATCTTTCAAATAGGAGCAAAGCGGGAATCCAAAGTGAGACATATTGCTGCACAGTATTTGATGCATAATTTCTCAAGCTTAAGAACATGTTGTTTTTCACCTGAATTGATGTTTTGACTGAAATATATGAGCAGTTACAGCTGCTCTTCCTAGTACAAAGGTTTGCCTTAATTTTGCTGATGCGCTCTCGTTCGCCCTGATTTTTCAATTACTTTTTACATCAGGTAAACACCACACTGAAAACACGAATTATCCTTTATCACTGAAATTGTCCAACCACACACTGACATGGCCTTTTGATTCACGGGGAGCAAGATTACAGCTCTATGCAAAATGATGCATCCAACTTTGCCCTCCATTAAGTTCTTTGTGGAAAAAAAACCAAACAAATAACCATCTCCTGATCAGTCCTTGCCCCTTCATTTACTGCAAACATCAGGAAGCTTAGCAGGCTTCAGTCAGCTTCATGGACACAGGAACAGCCTGCCGTTGATGGTCTGTATTATAAGAAGCACATAAACCCCGGTTGAGGGTCACAAAGAGCTAAGCTGTTTTAAATTGAACCTGATCTCCCATAGTGCCTCACTCTCTAAACCACTATTCCTTCTCCTCTGTTGAATTCTCTCTCTTTCCGTCTCTCTTGCTCTCTCTCTTTTTCTCTTTCTGTCACTGTCATTTATAACTTACCTGGACAGGGGCTGAGTTTGCAGATGAGGACAGTTTCCGGCTTGTAGCCCTCACACTGGCCAATGATGTTGTCACTGGCTCGACACACCACTTGCCTTTGCTGAATCCCCTCACCACAGCTCACTGAACACTGCCACGCCACACACACACACACACACGCACACACACACACACCAAGCAAAAATACTTTCAGCCTCCGCTCTATAAAGCAGTGAAAAGTTTGAGGTACCGTTTGTTTATTACTAGTTTACTATCACTAGTTTTTATTTTAATTTATTTTAATTTATTCACCAAAGGCAATAAACCATAACGTCCACAGTGAGTAAAAAAATAGATCTGACAATTCATGCATACTGTAGAAATGTCTGTTTGTTTGTGTGTGTGTGTGCAACTGGGTTTTATATAAGTTTCGTGACCTTCACTTTATTTCATCTTTGGATTAAATATTTGTCATTTGCATTAAGCTTCCATGAAGATACGTCGTATGACTGAAGCAAAAAAAAAAAATCTTGCAAAATTAATTTGCACTACTGTTGATGTTTAGCTCCATGACTTTCCACTGTGTGGAAATTGAATTTGAAAAATGTGTGTGTGTGTGTGTGTGTGTGTTCACGCCTGCAGAGTGTTGCCTGTGGCACTAATTGATGTGCAGCAATACTTTAACAACTGTGTATGTCCATGAGAACGGCACTACATGAAGGCCAGCCGATTAGGGGCCGTGAATACTGAATCACCAAATATGCATAACAACATAGTATATGCGTATTTACTCCTGTCGGCGTTTCAAAGATGTCTACACCACCCACCTGAGACCATGCCCCTGTCCTCCACTGGGCAGGGCAAGCCGTGTGGTTACAGGCCCGTCTCACCTCTGGACGTTCTTCGGTGCAGTGCTTGGTGTGGACTGGCCTGTTGGTGCCGTTGTGCAGGGCCTGCATACACTGCACCACCCTGGACTGGTAGCCCAGCTTCCCACATGTCTTACTACAGGGGCTCCATTCCTCTGCCACCCACCTGTGATCATAACAAGCCTCTAAAGCACCGACTTCCCATGTAGGGCTGAAATACATCTAAAACTCTGGTGGTCTGCCAATTTCAGCAGTTATCCTTTCTCGTTGGCAGACTAAGTAATGAGACACATAACATGGAAATACACAACAATTCGCTTTCGTGTGAAATGGGGATGGGCTTTTGTGTGGTATGGCACTCACGTGGGCTGGCTGCACTCATGGATGTTGCAGCGTTTCCGGATAGGTTTGGGTTTTTTGCTGGTTTCGCAGAAGTTGCGATGAACCAAGCGGCTGTCACTCTTCCTCCGGCATCCATATTTTGTGTACTGTATACCTGAATGATGGCACAAATGACTGTATTGAGTTCCTTAGCAAAGTCACAGGCTTTAAGTGAGTACTAACAAACACACACAACTCTTGCTGTTCTACTGATCTTATGGTCTCTTACCTTGCCTACCCTCTTTATGGCGGTCAATCTTTTTTTTTGGAGTCCCCCCCCCCTTTTCTCTCCAATTGTACCTGGCCAATTACCCCACTCTTCTGAGCCGTCCCGGTCGCTGCTTCACCCCCTCTGCCGATCCGGGGAGGGCTGTGGACTACCACATGCCTCCTCCAATACATTTGGAGTCGCCAGCCGCTTCTTTTCACCTGACAGTGAGGAGTTTCACCAGGGGGACGTAGCGCGTGGGAGGATCACGCTATTCCCCCCAGCTCTCCCTCCCCCTTAACAGGCGCTCCGACTGACCAGAGGAGGCGCTAGTGCAGCGACCAGGAGACACACCCACATCTGGCTTCCCACCTGCAGACACGGCCAATCGTGTCTATAGGGATGCCTGACCTAGCCAGAGGTAACACGGGGGTTCGAACCAGCGATCCCCGTGTTGGTAGGCAACGGAATAGACTGCTATGGCAGTCAATCTTGAATTCAATATTGAATATACTGAATACAATGTTTAACACAAACTCATTTACGTTTTCAGTTGACCACACTTTCACTGACCTCCCCCACAGGGTTTGGAGCACTGGGACCAGCTCTTCAGAGCCCACTCATAGGTGTCCAGCTCAGCCAGCAGCACATTGTTGTTGGTAATAACCGGTAACAGGTCTTCGTGTATAATATATTTATACGTCAGGCCAATCTTAGCATCCTCCTCCTGGGGAATCACCTGTTCCACAGCAGTGAGCAGAGAGAGCGAAAAACAAATGAAACCATCAGAAACCCCCCAACAGTGATGTCAACAGGCCTGATCTGAGCACAATAAAAACATGTCTGCAAGCACGGCTACACGGGAAGGACTGCTCCGGCCTCCAGAACTGCGTGTTGGCTCACCAGCACCACGATGCCTTCGTGGAGGGGTCCGGCTGTTTTCAGGCTCTCCTTCTCGCCGCCGGCTGAGTACTCCCACTCTAATCCGTTCTCGATGAAGGTCCTCGACTTTGCATCTTCGCTTTTTGCGTTCAATATGAAGTTGCCGGTGACTTGATTCTTAACAGCTGTGCAGGTGACATGAAAGAGGGAGACAGGTTTTTAGCCAAAGTGCAGTCCCAGCGGAAAACACATGCAGTGAAACAAGCAGTATTTCTGAACTGTCGAAAGTCCATTTCATCGAGGAAGAGCACGGCCGAAATCCTCGCTGAAACTGGACGGAAATGTAGTATTCACTTCAAAACTACCCTGGCGTTACCCAGATGGCATGGGAAAGAGTGGGTACATATTCTGCCACTTTTTTTCTCTCCAATTACATCCGGCCAATCACCCCACTCTTCCGAGCCATCCTGGTCACTGCTCCACCCCCTCTGCTGATCCGGGGAGGGCTGCAGACTACCACATGCCTCCTCCGATACATGTGGAGCTGCTTCCCTTCACCTGACAGTGAGGAGTTTTGCCAGGGGGACATAGTGAGTGGGAGGATCATGCTGTTCCCCTCCAGTCCCCCCCCCCCCCGAACAGGCGCCCTGACCAACCAGAAGAGGCACTAGTGCAGCGACCAGGACACATACCCACATCCGGCTTCCCACCTGCAGACACAGCCAATTGTGTCTGTAGAGACGCCCGACCAAGCCGGAGGTAACACGGGGATTCAAACTGGCGATTGTTGGTAGGCAACAGAATAGACCGCCACGCCACCCGGACGCCCCTTCTGACACGTTTTAAGGCACTGCACTGAGCTAACATAAATATATGTTTATTTTTTATAAGCTCCATGTTACTTCATCTCTCCACGAGCGGATGGTGAAAAAAATAGAAGATGAGCAAGACAGACAAAGGGAGAGAAGAGGACTTTGGCTTATCGCCACATGGTCCTGACCCCCCACCCACCCCATCAGTCATACACAGAGAGTAATTGTATGCCGGGAGATAAAAGGCTCCCTCTCTTCTCTCTGTCTCATTATCTCTTTTCAACAATCCCTCTCTTTCATTCTCTCTTACTCTTACTTTCCCTTTCAGTCTCCCGCTCGCTTTACATCTCAACCGCTCTCTCGTTCTCTCATCTCTTGAGGATAATTAAGCACCCTTGTGCCAGCGCAGAATGGCCTACCCAGGTGGAACCCGCATCAAAACTGACCAAGCAGAAATGGACACCGAGATGCTACGTGCTAACTCACACGACGCGCCTGTAGTTTTTCATGTAACACCGTATATGTGCACCAGGTCTTGGCACTACTTGATTTGTCCTTGTTATGTATCGTGTGTGTTGTCCTACTGAGATGTTTACTGTCGCATGTTTTGGAGCATGACGTTTCTAACCATCATTGTTATTGCGCCACTAGCAAAAACCGTTGAAGTGCATGAAAGACTGAATCCATCCTCATTTATAATGGTTTCTCCCACTGAGGACATTTGTTAACTATAGTTTTTTTTTCTTTCAAGGAAAACAAATCTAACTGAACATTTACAGTTGAAAGACTCTATGATATATATTTTTTAACATCCCCAAATCCGTTTTATCTACATCCTGCTCCCCTCTATCTACTACTACCCCGTCCTGCAGGCCCCTTCTCAGAACAGAATTAAACCACATTACAGTAGGTTAAATATAAACTGGAGCCGGAGGTGTCAGAGTTGAAGATGTTAAGATTTTCATTGGGAGTGAGGAAGAAGGACAGGATTAGGAATGAGTATATTAGAGGGACAGCTCAGGTTGGACGGTTTGGAGACAAAGCAAGAGAGGCAAGACTGAGATGGCTTGGACATGTGTAGAGGAGAGATGCTGGGTATATTGGGAGAAGGATGCTGAATATGGAGCTTTCAGGGAAGAGGAAAAGAGGAAGGCCAAAGAGGAGGTTTATGGATGTGGTGAGGGAGGACACACAGGTGGCTGGTGTGACAGAGGAAGATGCAGAGGACAGGGAGAGATGGAAACGGATGATCCGCTGTGGCGGCCCCTAATGGGAGCAGCTGAAAGTAGTAGTAGTAGTAGGTTAAAATATAAACATGAAAACGGAAACATCCATCCATCCATCCATTATCTGAACCGCTTATCCTGATCTCAAGGTCGCGGGGATGCTGGAGCCTATCCCAGCAGTCATTGGGCGGCAGGCAGGGAGACACCCTGGACAGGCTGCCAGGCCATCACACAGGGCCCACACAGCCCCCCCCTCCACACACACACACATTCATACCTAGAGGCAAATTGGTATGGCCGACTCACCTGACCTACATCTCAAAAGAAACAATTTTTTTTAGATAAGTTAATAAATAAATAAATGAATAAAATAAAGAAGTAAGTAAATAAATATAAGAATAACGGCACTGTGATGGCCTGGCGGCCTGTCCAGGGTGTCTCCCTGCCTGCCGCCAAATGACTGCTGGGATAGGCTCCAGCATCCCCATGACCTTGAGAGCAGGATAAGCGGTTCAGATAATGGATGGATAAGAATAACTACGGTTCTTGGCATCTGAGCCATTTTAATGGTGTTTTTGGGCTTTATGAGGTTGGGTAACTGCTGGCTGTGTATGTGGTGTTGACTATAGTTAAGGGAAGATGAACTACTTATGTCAGCATGCCATTCTGAATCATTTCCCAGGAGCACTTACAAAGAACTAGGGTTGGTATGCTTAGTATCACTAGGGAGTACTCCTTTACTCTAGGTTCTCTTGGCAAACCTGACTATTAGACTGAAATTTCAATGGACCACTGTGGACATGCTGCATTTTCTGCTGTAAATCCAAGATGGCTTGCATTTGGCTGGACTGGCCAGAGGGCCAGCCCTACAAACGGGAATGTCCCTGGCTGACTGACTGACTGACTGACTGAGTGACCACATTAGCATGAGTGACTGAGCGATCATGTTTAGAGTGACTGATTGAGTGGTCAAGTTACGATGTCACTGAAGTTACACGACTGGCCAGCCGAGCACTGAGGGGCTTGAGGGAAAGTACACAATTAAAGCATCCCAAATAACAATCACGCTGACAAAACACTCACTGGCGAATTCACAAAAGGGTAACGCGGCTTTTGCGGCTGCTAAACCTGCACAAATAAGGCAAAAAGACACCGTGTAATTCTCAAAGCACCTGCAAAAGGTGGTACGCACCCCTAACTGTGCTGCCAAGCAAATAGAGTGTCGGTGTTCCGGTGCTATTTGCATGCATTAGTTAATATGTGTACATTTGGCACAAAATTGGCCCTTTTCTATGCAAATGAGCCTCGTTACAAAACACCAGCACTAATAGCCCCATGCAGTCAGAGTAAAAATTATAAGCATATTCAGAGAGTTGGTGGTAACTGATGCCTAGACTTTCCTGCGATCATGGCAGCAGAGACTGTAGCCAGGTGACGGCATCGTCATGCCAGGTGTGCTTGTGAGTGGATATTTTGAAGGAGAATATCACTTTTTGATTTAACTGAGACAGAAATTATTCACAGACACAGGTTGCCAGTTTCTTACAATTCTCGCTATACTTGATTACAGCGAGAATGCCATTGAGCCCGCCTACTGTGTTCTTGGTGCAGAGCCACCATTTATACTTTGCCACATGGATAATTGCAATCAGACGCAAAACAAGGGCAAACTGTCCACAGCTGCAAATCTTAATGGACATGTTTTCGCTGTAATAACATTAGCGCAATATCTTTTGTGACTTAAACCTCGAGATGGGGCAGATAGAGGTTGCAAGTGATGCGCAATTCATGGTGCCATCAACGGCCGCAATCCATTCGGTGTGAATTCCCCTGTCAATACAGAGTGAGTCTTACAAAAATGGGAGGCATCCGCAGATAGAATTGGATGAAAGAGGAGGGGGAGTTAATGGATTATTAGAATAGTTATAATTATAATCAAATTAAGTTCTCTTTAAGGTAAGAAAATCAAAGAAGGTTGAATCAGTTCATCTGGATACAATGTTTATTGTGAACAATAAACATTGTATCCAGATGAACTGATTCAACCTTCTTTGATGTTCTTGCAACTGTATTTATAACCTTATTTTCACTCGAACATAGCTTAACCATGTCATGTGATATGCTACTTCAGTACACTTTAGCAACAAATGTTACTGGGACCACTACAGAAAATTGCAGAAGAACATTTGATATCCAGGAATTCACATTATAGACACTACCACTGACCATCCCTGTAACAAATTGGCCACATTTTCAAACACTGACCATACACAGCCCAGCCATATACTAGGTTATGATCTTGTCTTATTATACTGTCAGAACAGTCCTACCTTCACGTGTCTATTAATTTCTTCATTGTTTCCAATATTCACACACACACACACGCACACACACACACACACATGCACGCACAAAGCCACACCAGCAAACTCATGAAAACTCAATAGTAAACGTTTTAAATTGGAGAAGTTGAACTCAGACATGGCCACCAAGCAGAGTCCAAAGCTTCCCAATTGCGTTAACCAGTGCCAGTAATACAAAACGGTCATGCTATGAGTCAAGATCGCCACCATATGAGTCCAGCGACCCCTAACGGGAGCAGCCAAAAGTAGTAGTAGTAGATGCTATGAGTCCAGACAATTTGTCCATGACTTAATACAAACTCACCAATAATGTGAGGGGAAGTATCGTTCTCTTCGATAACAATGTGGCGGGCGCCCACTGGGATGTCGAACATTTTCAACAAGCCTAAAACAAGACAAAGTGACACCAATCAGCACAGTTGGTCGTAAGATGAAACACCGTGTACTAGTTAATGGCTGTTCATTCTCAGCCAGTTAGAAGTTTGTCGACGAATCTGTGGACCGGAGGATTTCAGTTGACGGCATCACATTTGACTCTTGTAATAATAATAATAATAATAATTACATTTATATAGCGCTTTTCTAGACACCCAAAGTGCTTCACATTGAAGGGGGTAGGTAACTCACTTCAACCACCACCACCAATGTGTAGCACCCACCTAGGTGATGCACAGCAGCCATTTTGTGCCAGAATGCTCACCACACACCAGCTTCAGGTCGAGAGGGAGGAATCATTACATGGGGGGATGATTAGGTGGCCAGATGGAGAGAGGCAGGTTGGGAATTTTGCCAAGACACTGGGGAACCCCCCCTCCTACTCTTTGTGATAAGTGCCATGGGAACTTTAATGACCACAGTGAGTCAGGACCTTGGTTTAATGTCTCATTCAAAGGATGGCATCTCTAACAGCACAGTGTCTCCGTCACTGCACTGGGACATTGTGATTTGATATTTGCTGTTTTTATTGGGACCAGAGAGAAGACTGCCCCCTACTGGCCCACCAACACCACTCCTGGCAGCAACTCGTTTTCCCTGGAGGTCTCCCATCCAAGTACTAGCCAAGCCCATACCTGCTTAGCTTCTGTCATTCATCAGAGCCAGGGTACATGTTGGTATGGCTGCCGGCATGCCATCTTGTGATGAGTTACTGGAAGCCAGCTGCAGTTATTAGTCATGTTTGCTCTCAGCGGTGGTGTCGCCAGGAGGTTGATTGTTACCTGTTTTTTTGGGTGTCTTGGTGAGGGTCAGCTTCACGGTGCGACAGTGGGAGTTGTCGCCCCCGCAGACTCCACATTTGTCCTCTTGCTTGTAGGAGCCAACCTCTTTGTCGCAGCCCACATGCTGTGAAAGGGAAGGGGGAAATCAGTCAGTCAATCAGTCGAGGGCAAAAGCACCATCTGACTTTTATAGTCACTGAGATTACTCCATGTGAAGTGAAGCTACAGGCAAACACACCAGACATCTGGTATGGAGCTGACTGCCTGGTTTGACAAGATGCACATTGAAAACACATCCAGACAAAACAGCACTGAAGCTGTAACACTGAGCACGATGTTTCAATTTTGTGCACAAAGTGAATGTGTAGACCCAATATTCTACAACCACAATATGTGTGTATGTGGTCATGTGCATGTGTGTGTTTGTAAATAGAAAATACATGTGCAGATGTTTCCTTGATGTGTATCATGCAAGGCTTCTCCAAAGTCAGGACTGAATGGCAAGTCATTCCAGACCCAGCCCGTACCTCGTGTTATGAATACAATACGTCATGAAGTGTAACATTTTCTATTTTGTGTGTTGTTCCTGAAGAGTCCACGCATTAACCTTATACCAGAAAAATTTGCTTTGGCTGCGGTGCAAAGTTTTTGTTGCACATAGAGTTGATGTAATGAGTGTAGTTGTCGTCAACGCTATCTTCACTCACCTGGTTCACTGTCTCTCTAATAACTTATATCAAAAGTTATAAGTGAGTTAATTAAATATTATTTTGTTATCGCCAGTCGTTCCAGACCTCTGACCCTGAATAAAAATCAGTTGCAGATCATTAAGTAGTAAGTCTGAGAATGCCTGGGATAATGTGTAGTTCACGATTCAAAATTTGGCAAGAAAAAGCATCTCATAATATTATTTTTTTTGGGGGGGGTGGTGGTGGTGGGATTTTTCTCCCCAATTGTACTTGGCCAATTACTCCATTCTTCCGAGCCATCCTGGTCGCTGCTCCACCCCCTCTGCTGATCCGGGGAGGGCTGCAGACTACCACATGTCTTCTTCGATACATGTGGAGTCGCCAGCCACTTCTTTTCACCTGACAGTGAGGAGTTTCACCAGGGGGACATAGCGTATGGGAGGAGCACGCTATTCATCCAAGTTCCCCCTCCCCCCTGAACAGGTGCCCCGACCGACCAGAGGAGGCGCTAGTGCAGCGACCAGGATACATACCCACATCCTGCTTCCCACCCGCAGACACGGTCAATTGTGTCTGTAGGGACATCCAACCAAGTCGCAGGTAACACGGGGATTTGAACTGGTGATCCCTGTGTTGGTAGGCAACAGAATAGACCGCCATGCCACCCTGATGCCCACCAGCATCTTATAACATTTAACCTATATTTTTACGGTCAGCAATTTCATAATTTATAAAATTCAAAACATAATTAAGACTCACATATTGAAAAATTGTGTTTCAACCCTGCTCCCTGCGGGAAGCTGTCAAAACAGCTCAGTGAAGCAATTTGATGTTGACAAACCCAACCCAAGACTACAAATAAATCTTCCACTGATCAGTCTGTTATATTGAGACAAATCTCTGAACCTGTAAGGGTTTAATCTTCTAATTCTTAAATTTCACATAGGACATCAGTTCAGCTGGGGACTTTACGTAACGCCTTCATGCTGCTCCTACCTGTGAATTCCTTTTGCATAGTCTATCCCTCCGTTTGTTACACAAAAACTACATTCTTATGCTGTGCCTGCTTATGAACCAAAACCCAAGGACAAGGTCGTGGTACACGTGAATGTACTTGGGGAACTAAATCCTGTTTTGATTTTGATTCTGATAAAGCATTAGCTAGAATCAAGAGGGACAACTAATGAAAAACACACTAAGAGCAGATGGTGCAGAGGAATCTGCTCGGAGATCTGCACCCTGTTACACCAATCAAACGCCTCTCTCACAAATCACATGCGCTGAACTCAAAGGTGGAACCACACAGCTAGCAGACATAGCGTACCCTCTCAAGATTTTGTCTTGCAAAGACACTGGTGCAAAAGTTAACTTGTTTTATTTGTGATGGGAGTTTTCGGATGCTTGTGAGTGTTTGCATGACAGCGTTTGAGCAGCAGGATAGCGTATAGGAGGGACTGTCCCTCAACCGGGGGACCTGGGTGGAAATGGTGGCAAATTATCTGTGCTGCTCTGTTTCAGTGTCCTTAAGCAAGGTATTGAAACCCTACCAGTTCCAGGGGCGGTGGTCTGTAGCTGACCTGTGTTCTGACCTCTCTTTGGGACTGGGGGGGGGGGCACATGAAAATATAATTTCTAGTCTCCAGAATTATATGTGTTTGCACATGCAATTGAAATAGGGACATACCAGACATTCCCCTCGGGCACAAACACTGAAGGGGTCTGTGTAGCTGCAACGCGTCCCATCATGCATCACCTGGTTCATGAACACTACCTCTCCGGTCTCCTTGGACTGACAGCTCAACTCACATTTGTGGGCCTCTAGGATATATAGATAGACATAGAAACATGCAGACCCACAAACAGGCACACACACAAGGACAAACACAAGCACACAGCAACACAACACACACACACACACACACACACACACACACACACACACACACACACACACACACACACACACACACACACACACACACACACACAAACATACCAAAGTTGAGTGTAACTGTCTCGTGGATGTCTTCTATAGACATTACCATTGCATAGAAGAGAAATACCAGTCTTTTCTGTCTATACGTGCACGAGGGCAGTCCATCATGTTCTCTGCAAATATCATCTCTCCGTAACTTGTCTCATTTGAAACTCAACCCTACTGGACTGAAATTTAACCCTACTTATGAAACACTGGACGATGTTCCTACCATCTCTACACACTTACCATCTGGGTGCTCGTATGGTAACCAGGTGTGCTTGATGTTATTGTGGTATTTGTTGCTCCTCTGAAAGCACTGCTGAGCGCGGAAGTCCTCGTAAGGTCCGGCACACTCCTCTGTGTTGCACATTTGGTAGTCAAAAGCAGAACCAGGGCAATCCCGACCACCGTAGGCAGGTCTGATGGATGTTAAAGAGACAAACAAAGTCATAAAATTACTGGTGACGGCACGTGATCTGATGAAGTCATCACAGAGTCTGAACAGTTCTTCCTCGAAATTAAACCAGAGGTCTCAAGAGTGCTTTAAGACCATCACTCGAATACATTATGTGCTCAAACAATGTCCTTTGAATCATCATTGTATTTGAAAAACAAACCCCTTACACCTCCCACTGCAACGCATTATTTTCTACCCCTTGTCAGACTGTCTAGCCTCAAGTGTAGCGCTAAAATTGATTATTCCCAATCAGGAATCTCTTTAAGGAGCCTTTCATTTTCAATTTCATCACTCAAACCTGAGAATGACTTTAAATATCCTACCCCCGAGAAGTTCATAGCTTAATTCTGTAGCTCTTAGGGGAGTGCAAATAGAAACTCAGGCAGTGGCGTGATCAGTTTTTTACTCCACCCAGAGCTCACAGCAGCTCATGTGGCAGTGAGGCACAGCTCACAATTATCCCTTGCAAGTCAAGTTTCTGTGCAAACATATAAAAAAAAACAAAAAAAAAACAAAAAAAAAAACAAAAAAACAAAACCAGGATTAGGTCCCCAACAGATCCTGCCATCTGGTTTTGCATTTGTTCCATTAAATCATCATCGACCATGAGCAGATGCCTTCAGCAGCAGTGCCGGCATAAGCACCACACCAGTTGCGGGTTTATATTGTATGAAAGTGTCCCCAGATACACACACACACACACACACACACACACACACACACACACACACACACACACACACACACACACACAGTACTCACACAGGGTCATTGCATTGTCTGCTACGGGAGCGCACTCCTCCTCCACATGTCCTGGAGCAAGAGCCAAACTTAGACCATGAGCCCCAGCTCCCGTCATGGCCCTGAGGCTGCTGGCTGGATCTCCAGATACAGTGGCCCTTAAAACACCACTAAAATATATTTAAGAGGACGGAAACCAGGGACAGACAGAAAGACAGGCAAAAAGAAAGAAAGAAAGGAAGTTATTACCGGCGAAGCGACCTTTATGACTTTCTACGCTTATGTCTGGGTAAAAGATGCCGGTTAAATCGACTGAAAAACTCTCGGGTCCAGAAATCGATTTGCAAGACAGCCCCCTCATTTATAGAGAGGACCTCAGACATAGCTGTCCAGAATCACAGTTATTTCGCTGAGAGATGAGTGTGGAGGGTGTCCCACCTTGCCTGGTGCACACTCGGTTCCATCCACAGGAGGACCTTTCTTGGTTTTGCAGAAGTACTGGTTATCAGGGTGGCTGCACCACAACTGCTTGCAGGGATCGTAGGTCCGAAACTAAACAGAGACAGAGATGTTGAAGGCCATGACACTGTAGCGTTGCTGTAAAATTAGCGGGGCAAACTTCTTAATGAAAAACTAAAGGGGCGCCAGGTAACTTTTTGGATTTTGCCAACTTCCTCTGCATTAACTATTGCAAAGACAACCAATGTGCTTTTGTCATAGTAGGTTTTTCTTTTTCTTCATAGCCTAGAGATAAGATATGTGCATTTATTTATAAGTTGTACCTCAAAAGAAGAGGAGCTACGCTCACAGACCAGGTAAAAGTAAAATTGCGGTAGTTTATTTGTTATTTATTGAACTGAGAAATAAGAAATAACTGCCATAAAGGAAGCTACATTTTCCAGGAGGTTTTGTGCTTGACATTAGATAAAATGCATAGAGAAAACAAGTTTTTAGGGAATGGATCTGAACAGCGATTGTGTCATTCTTCCCCAGCCTTAAATAAAATAATCAATGATATTTTAAAGCAAACAAAGTTTCCTGGTGATGCTTTAAAAAACATGCCATACTGCCAGAAGCAGAATAATATATTCAGGGAAAACTCAACCACTGGTAAATTTACTTTACATGACTATTAGGCAGTGGACAAGTTAACTTCAAGATGACATATTTCTGAAAATTTGATATTCCCAAATGAGGCCTATTCGCTTGTTATAGGAGCCTTTGCGATATATATAGTGCCTGATTCTGCTACACTGGCTGTCTTACATGTAATTATGCAAAGCTGTCACGCTGGATATTCATATTGACGAATGCATGAACACAAGCACCCTCCAAAGGTTCGAGCCTTTGTGGTTAATCACTGCTATATGACATACATGAGGGATGAAAGGTGCGGGATTTAACATAATTTCTTCGCTGGGTAGGAGTCGATTTTCACAAATCTTTATTGAAGCACAGCACGAGGTCGGTGAACTTACAGCCGTGCACATTTTGTAGCCCACTCCAAAATCAAAGCGACACTGCTCGTCCATTGAGTAATTGATTCCAGGAAGTTCGGGTAGCCTGGGCCACTTGTGCTCAAAAGGATCATCCAGAAGGCAGTCATAAGAGCTGGTGCAAATATGGGAGATATTAAGAGAGGAGGATAAATTATCCCAGGAGGACAGACAGACAGACACACACACACACACACACACACACACACACAAACACACGCTACATGGCTAAAAGTATGTGGACACCCCTTCTAATTAGTGAATTTGGCTATTTCAGCAGCACACATTGCTAACAGGTGCATAAAGTCAAGCATACAGACATGCAGTCTCCAGAGACAAACACTGGCAGTAGAATGGGTCGTACTGAAGAGCCCAGTGACTTTCAAAGTGGCACCGTCATAGGATGACACCTTTCCAACAAGTCGGTTGGTCAAATTTCTGCCCTGCTTGATCTGTCCCAGTCAACTGTGAGTTTGTTATTGTGAAGTGGAAACATCTCACAGCAACAACAGGTCATCCGTGAAGCGGTAGGCCACACAAGCTCACAGAACAGGATCGCCAAGCACCGAAGCACGTACTGCATAAAAAATCATCTGTCCTCGGTTCAACACTCACTGCCGAGTTCCAAACTTCCTCTCGAAGCAACGTCAGCACAAGAACTGTTCGTTGGGAACTTCATGTAATGGGTTTCTATGGCCGAGCAGCCACACACAAACCTAAGATCACCATGCACAATGCCCAGCGTTGGCTGGAGTTGTGTAAAGCACACCGCCATTGGACTCTGCAGCAGTGGAAACACGTTCTCTGGAGTGATGAATCACGCTTCACTATCTGGCAGTCTGATGGACCAATCTGGGTTTGATGGATGCCAGGAAAACGCTACCTGCCCAAATGCATTGTACCAATTTTAAAGTTTGGTGGAGGAGGAATAATGGTCTGGAGCTGTTTCTCTTGGTCTGGGCTAGATCCTTTAGTTCCAGGGAAGGGAAATCTTAATGCTACAGCACACAATGACATTCTAGAGAACTGTGTGTTCCCAACTTTGTGTTAACAGTTTAGGGAAGGCCCTTTCCTGTTTCAGCATGACAATGCCCCCATGCACAAAGCGAGATCCATAAAGACATTGTTTGCTGAGTTTGGTGTGGATGAACTTGACTGGCCTGCACAGAGCCCTGACCTCAACCCCATCCAACACTTTTGGGATGAATTGGAACGCCGACTGTGAGCCAGGCCTTCTCCCTAACATCAGTGCCTGACCTCACTAACGCTCTTGTGGCTGAATGGGAGCAAATCCCCACAGCCACGTTCCAAGATCTAGTGGAAAGCCTTCCCAGAAGAGTGGAGGCTGTTATAACAGAGAAAGGGGGACCAACTCCATATTAATGCCCATGGTTTTGGAATGAGATGTTCAACAAGCACATATGGGTTTGGTGTTCGGGTGTCCACATATAGCAATCATGTAAATCACAACAGCAAACATGTACTAATGATTTCAAGGAAAATCAAATCAAGGCAAATCAAAGTAAATCAATGTAATCAATGTAAGCATCACATATGTCCGTGAAGGTAATTCTCAATAATGCCTGTACGTACTGGATGTAGCGATTCAGCTCCTGCTTGCTGCAGCGTGACCAGTGGTAGCGGTGGAAAGCTGCTTGCACCAGCGGGGCCATGATACTGCCCATGCTGGTCTCATCAGCACATCGATTACCCTGGCCATCATGCTCCATTCCTAACCTGATGACAATGCCAAAGAGTTTGTGATGGACATCCAAAAAAAATAATAAAATAAAATCAATTGCAATTGACTACCATACACAGAGGTTTGGAGCATACTCATGGAAAAGTCTTAATCATCAAAGCTTAGTCTGGAAGTAAGAATAAAGAGCAGATAAGGGAAAAGAGACTACACTTTTTATGAAGTGGTCCTGCCATATGTGGGGAGATGACATATTAATCTACATATTACATCGATGAAAAATACCAAACAAATCTATATCTATCTATCTATCTATCTATCTATCTATCTATCTATCTATCTATCTATCTATCTATCTATCTATCTATCTATCTATCTATCTATCTATCTATCTATCTATCTATCTATATATATATGCCCAAACCCACATTAGATACGGTCATTGGCATAAAGTTAACATGAAACCATAGGCGGTGCTATTGAGCTGTCCAAAGAGAGCACTACCTGCACCACTGAGATTCCCTCACAAATTAAAGCACTTGGTCCAACATTTGAACATTGTTATGAAAAAAAAAGAAACTTCAAAGAGCAAGTTCTGGATCAAAAGGGAAAATTCCAAGAAGGTCAAGGACCACAAACTTTCTATCAGGGAGGTTTTTAAACTCTAAAAATGGCCCACTAGTGATTAGCTGTGGTGACATTTAAGCCGTTTCCCTTTGTTACAATATGTCAGGAGCCATTAGGACTTTTAATGGGGTGCATTACTACAACCTACATAGACTTTGCTCGTCAGAGACGGAGACCTTTCATCGGCATGCCATAACTCACACATGGCCGGTTTCGTGAGCAACCACGAACGCCGAGGAGAAGCCGTCCTCGTGGTTCAGGGTGCAGCTCCTCAGTGGGTGGCACATCCCCGTCACCGGAGCGTAACCTAGGCAATGGAGAGACGACATGGCCCTGAAAAACAAACTGCCTCACTTAAAGATCATGACATTCCGCATCAAGGGGGTGGCAGAGAGGGTGGGGGAACATCTCTTGGTGTGCTAATGTAACAGTGTAACGACCATGGATGTGTAGACTCGCAGCCACCAATCGAACCTGGGTTCCCCGCACCATGGGCGACTGCACTCACCAGTCAACGAAAGGGTCCGCCCCGTTAGCCAAGGGCTAGCGAGTCTACACATCTGTGGTCATTACACTGTTACACAATCATTGAAATCCTTTGCTTTTGTTGAAGTCCCATGCTTGCGCAGATGTCTTAACTGTCAACGTCTCTGTTTAAGAGGAATGTTTTGGCATCTAAATGCAGTGGATTTTTTTTTTCCACTGACCAAAAAAATCCCCATTTAGGCCTGTTCAGATTTACCTTATCTCATTCTGATAACAAAAGTCTGCTCTGCGTTTTGAATTATTACCGCAGGATAGGGATGGATTAAACACACAGGAGGAAATTTGCAGAGGTATTGTTTGCTGTGCCGAGAAATTACCCTCAACTTGTCCATGGCAAAATCATCCAAAACTACTTTTTGTGTGGGCTCTGTAATAGCAACTGTGTAACAGACTCACTCCCCTGCAGATGTACACACAGTCTGCATTCATGTCCTCACCTCAAACACGATTTGCCTTTGCTTTAACAGTTGATTTCATTTAAGCATGCAACACACTCATCATAAATGGCAATTATCTCAAACGGCCCCTCGGGGAGAGCAAGTGGGAAAACCAGGAATAATTCCAATGCATCATTAAACAGAAAAACATAAGTTATTTTCTGGCATACCGCACAACAATGTACCGGGCAGCGTAATGTTTTGACTGATGTTAGCTTTAGCATGGGAGTCTTTGTTCATGGCTGGATGCCATTGATTGAGTGAACATAGCTAGCAAGTATGCGTAACTAAGGCAGTTCCAGATAAAGATATAGCTACGTGCAATGGCGATATGAAAAACACCTTGAGGGCAGAAAATTATTATTGCCTGAACATAGCAGACAGTTGATTTTGAAAAAGCCTGATGACCGGGTCTTTTTGGCAGCTTGTGTACTGGATATCACATTAAGATATATTTACAAAGCCCTGAGGTGAACATGGAAGCTTGGAAGCACTTCATACATACCCAGCATGGATATATACAAGCTAAACAAAAACCCAGCAAAATGATACCAAACATATAGTACCCCATACAACAGACTTTAAAGCAAAGCACAAAATTTATACATAAAAACTCGATCAAGAGATGTGCAGCAATTCAGCTTAGCGCAATTGGCTTGGTTCAGAAGCAGAGCCTTTTTTTGTGGCAGTTGTTGATTTTTTTTTTTTTAAATAAATGTCATGCTTTCTGACCACCAGAAGACTTTTGGCATGCATGTAAAGAGCAGAAAATGCAGAAGTAGGCAGCTGATGATAAGTGCACTTCAAAAGCATCTAGTGTTGGTTATTTTGTTGATGTTGGAAAAAAAAAAGGCAAAATGCCTGCAGCAAGTTACATCAGTC
The DNA here is from genome assembly GCF_029633865.1 of Lampris incognitus. Taxonomy (NCBI): domain Eukaryota; kingdom Metazoa; phylum Chordata; class Actinopteri; order Lampriformes; family Lampridae; genus Lampris; species Lampris incognitus. The sequence continues at coordinate 27,517,145 of NC_079227.1, read as the reverse complement.
ATAGCAAAGTATTCGCTATGCCACCGTCATGATGGTGTCCTATCATGACCCGTTGCGGTCTTAATTGCTTACAGATGGCTTGTGCATGGATGGTTCTGTATTGATCTCGAGGTAATGAAAAAACATACCTGTTGAGTGTGTGCTGCAAGTCAAAAAGCAAACATGAAAGCAGTGGTTGAGCTTAGCCCTTTATCTGACAGAGCCGATAAAAGACATTCAGGAGAATGTAGATTACATTCCCATGAAGAAGCCATTGTGAGCTTTGCACACTGAAGCGAGAAGTTGCGGCAGCCGCTACAGTCAACAATTCCATTGTGTCTTGTGGATTTCATTAAGTAAGGAGGAAGTTAATCTCTGGTCATCTCGCTGATAAACTCAGTGCGACTAACAGCTCTGTAACAAAGAGGGGAAAATTACAAACACTACCTCATCACATTCACGGGTTTTGTTGGCAGTTTTTTTCCCCCTCAAAGACATCAAACTAACTCCACTGACTATCTGTTATGTGTACTCAGTGTCTCAATGTGGCACTTCATAGTTTCCGTCTCCATTTGGCTTGCAGCTGTGGATGCGTGGACTCACATCGTATGAACTTTCTTACATTACAGCCAAATCCAAGTCTATATCTGGGTATAGAATCTATCATCTCATAGCAAAACTCTGGCAAGAGAGTGTGATGTCTACCCATGACCCCGAGACAGAGTGCTGGGTCCACCCTATGGAAGCAAGGTGCCATAGAAACAAGCCTGTTATGATCACAACACCAGATGATGCTATGGTAACATCCAGAGGTGTGACAGGAAAAAGCAGGTAGTCTTTGATCATCCTTTAAACCTGGCACATGTGCTTTAAAGATAAAAATGTAACACAAGTCAACGAGTGGTATTGAACTTCAGCACAGAAGATGTTTGTTCATTCTGGACACTGACACTTCAACTTTCTTTGCTTGTGGTGGATGAGCTGCACACTTCCTGTATTGCAAAAAAAAGAAGAAAAAGCACCACCCTTTTCAACTGCTGAAAAGAGCGAATAGAGCAAAATACGAATTGACTGTTTGCAAAATAATGATTGACACGGTGATCCACCAATCAGTGCAGAGCAACGGTCTCCACGTCCTTCAACATCGATACTCCACTAGGAGCAGCAGGGCAGCTTTGATAGATATCCACAGATGATGCTAGATTAGATAAAACACATAGCTAGAGGAATGGTAAATGTTTTAAAGATGCTGTTGAGGCAACTGTAAAAAAGTCACACCGCAGTTTAAGCTAATCTTTAGTTGTAGCGGAGCTCATCAGGTTTGTCAAACATAAGAACAGTGGTTGAGGGGTCCGAGAGTTGGAGAAATTTTGCAAACAGTCAATTTTAAACGTTTAACATGTATGGTACTGAACTCTTTCTCCTAATTTTCACATACATGTGTTATTGTGTTGTTTGTGATGGCTGGAGTAAGAGCCATCTATTCATTAGTTGTGTCATGAAAAGTCCAAAGTTCATACTGAACTTAACAGTTGTGCAGAAAATTGTAATAGATCAACAAGATTTTATGCAAAATAAAGGTTAACAATAAAAAAAGAACAGCTGTTATTGTTATTTTGAAATCTAAATGGAAATTTAAATCAAAATTCAAGCATTTCTGTTTTTTTTCTACATGCCAAAAAACTTCTTTCACAAGACGAATTTCACTTTTCCAACAAAGGGTGGCATCAACGTCAAGTCAGAAAGGTGCTGGGAGAAATTCTCAATAATCTACTTTTGTGTGAGGTCACCATTGTGTAAAGCCATGTTCTTGACCTCCACTGCAGCTTTCCTTTAAGTTTCCACTGACCTTACCTGGGCAAGACCTGACGCCAACCCATTGTGAATGGATGCAGATATCAGCACTCAGTCTGCACAGGCCTCGATCGAGAAAAATACAGTACCTTGCATACCTGCGGGACCAAAATCTTGCCTGGTGAGGAAGATGGCATGGTCGTGGTACTCAGCGTGATCGGGGTCGCGGCGTTGCTGCGTGTTGGCCCATCGGCACACCTGCTCCAGGCTTCTTGACGGGTTGCCACGCTCAATCAGGCTTATAGACTGCCGAAATGCAAGAAACAGGCCAACGTTTTACCACGTTTCAAACTGTTGTGTGAATTTACAAATGAAAAAAAAAAGATTACTGATATGATGGATTGTTTATTAACCTCTATTTCCTTATAGTCATGCTATGAATTGGATGAATAGACTGTATTGTGAAAGTCTCAGATAAACTTCCCAATCATGATCACCTGAGGTGTGGGGGATATTTATGCCCAAATAGTGAGCATCCTGAGAGAATGACGACTTTCACATTGATATCATGCGAGCACTGTGCTATTGTTTCTTTTTTCCCCCCCTTTGGATCCCCCCCCCCTTTTCTCCCGAATTGTATCTGGCCAATTACCCCACTCTTCTGAGCCATGCGGGTCTCTGCTCCACCCCCTCTGCCGATCCGGGGAGGGCTACAGACTACCACATGCCTCGTCTGATACATATGGAGTCACCAGCCGCTTCTTTTCACCTGACAGTGAGGAGTTTCACCTGGGGGACGCTACGCATGGGAGGATCATGCTATTCCCCCTTCCCCCCTAAACAGGTGCCCCGACCGACCAGAGGAGGCGCTAGTGCAGCGACCAGGACACATGCCCACATCCGGCTTCCCATCCGCAGACACAGCCAATTGTGTCTGTAGGGATGCCCAACCAAGCCGGAGGTAACACAGGGATTCGAACCGGCGATCTCTGTGTGGGTAAGCAACGGAATAGACCGCCACGCTACCTGGATGCCCCCGTGCTATTGATTCTTATATGAGAGTCGACTGATAGAGGTCTGGGGTGCCTCTCCTGCTTTTCCAGTACTCAATAATGTAAACGGAGATAAGTCCAATGATAAAACAAACCAGAAAATGTCCAACAAGGAAGTTCATTGATAAGAAAACAGTCCACAGAAGATGCCGTAACTTCAGAATGAGATTGCACTCAAACCTGACAAAGTAAAACTGCTCAATATACACGGAGAGTTATAATCTAACTTTCAAGATGAATTGTCTGCACGGCTATGTGTCTGCAAGAAGACAGACTGAGAAGTAAATTCCTAAAAGGTCTGGGCTTCCCTCTGTTCACCGTGTCTGCAACAGGGCCAGACTTGCATGGCAAACATTAAATCATCCATGTGTGTTTCTATTCAAATTGGCACGGGGTGTCACAATCAATAGAGGCACTGCGATGATTTTTAAGGCAGCTGAAATAGCTATGCTATTAACCTAAAAACTTAATGGACTGGCATCACGTTTTGTATTATTATTGGAAGGTTTCCATTAATTCTGCCTGATTATATGGAATATGCTTCTGTACATGGTGCATGCAGTACAGTATCTTGTATTGTGACTAGGTGAGACATCGGATATGAGGCATCCTGAAGTCAGAGCGAAGCCAGCTGAGGTTTCTGCTGCCATTTGTCCTTCGTGTGTGTGTGTGTTAGTGTGTGTGTGTGTGTGTGTGTGGGTGTGTGCTGAAAGCTGGGTTTGCCATGAGCGGAGACATGCTCAACATGTTTGAGCTCATCTAATTGGGGCTATGTAAACAGCATCTCTCTGCTTTGGCAACCAGACAGGTGGGAGAGGGCCAGATGCATTGTGCTTGGTCAGGAACATGCAGGAATCGGACTAAAGAGAAAAGGTTCGGTGCCATAACAGTGGCATGTCTGGCCAAAGACACACGTGAGCTATTTGGCTAGTTGCAGCACACAGCGGACTCGCTTGCAGCACTACCTATTTCTTCTTACAGCATAAAAACACTATATATATATATCAAATAAGGAGAAAAATAATCCAGGATTTTTTGGGGGGGGGGGGTTCGCCCTTTTCTCCCCAATTGTACTTGGCCAATCCCCCCACTCTTCCGAGCCATCCCAGTCACTGCTCCAAGTACTTTTTCTTTTTTAATTTGGATTATAATGCTTTTCCCTGTCCTTTCACATGCGTGTGTAAAAATCAACAATGACTTCAGTGCTGCGGTGGCCGTGGGCAGACAGTTGAGCTGCATGTGTAGCAAAACATTTCATTTAGATGTGAGTATTGTTTGATGTTTGTGCGTAGGATGAATACATTTTGGGGGAAACAAGGGCAGAATGATGAATGCTGAATGCTTTGCTGTGTTGACCACTCCATTATCCAGCGCAAACTTCCCATTTTATTCACCTCACAACCAGGTTTATTCTCATAAAAACTGATTTGAAGGGACCCAGATTAGATCTAATCCATACCTGGATAGATCTTTGACTTTGTCTCAGAACAAAACCTTATATCAGTTGTAATATGTAGTAAATACATGCATCCATAAAAATGTCTATTGCACACTATTGATCTATCTATCTGCTACCGGCATCTAACACCTTCCTCTGCTTCTCCGTAGAAAACAATGAAGAATTACTTCAGTTACAGCCTGGCATATCTCGTAGTCTTATTCATACAGTATTTGTATATTGTATTGCCATTCTGTATTTGAAGCCACCATAAGGTTGATATTTCAATTGTTTTTTTGCTTGTGTTTGTGGTATCCTTTGCCAGTGATGCATGATTTGATGTGTGTGAATACTGCAGAGCAGAGACACACTAAAGATGTTTTCCCTATTTGTGACTTTTCTAGTCTGCAGACTGAAAAGAAGATTCCTACTATTCACACCATTCATTCTTTCCATGTGAGCATCCCAACAAGGTCACGCTCTTTTTTTTTTCTTCTTTTTTTTTTATGAGCGTAGACCTACTTAGTGTAAACCAGCTGACCCGATGTTGTAACAAGCGTCAGAAACCCGTCTTTAACCTCAGGTCTTACCTGTCTGTACCCGACCATTATCATGCGTACAAGGACAATGTTGATGTTGGTTCCCAGAGACTCGTCGTGGTATATTTCATCAACCTGACAGGAGCAAAGGAGATGCACAATATTAATCAATGGCAGGAAGCGCCTCAGTATCAGAGAATCAACTCAAGTCCATTTTATTTGTATAGCCCAATATCGCAAATTACAAATTTGCCTCAAGGGGCTTTACAGCAACACAACATCCTGTCCTTAGACCCTCGCATCGGATAAGGAACAACTCCCTAAAAAAAAACCTTTAACAGGGAGGAAAAATAGGAAGAAACCTCAGGGAGAGCAACAGAGGAGGGATCTCTCTCCTAAGACAGACAGACGTGCAATGGATGTTGTGTTTACACAATTCAATTTACAGAATACAACATTGAAAGAGGTTAACAGAATTATAATGGAATTATAAAATATATTATTAAATTGGAATTGTTATTATTATTTTATTTATTTATTTTTTAATTATTTATTATTATTGAAATTCTAAAATGTATTTATTTATTTAAAATTATAAATTTATTTATTGAGAGAATCTAATTCACAAGCAAGACGCTGCCAAAAGTGAAGAGAATTTCCACTTGGTATCTTCGGTCCCGACATCTTACACTGACCTCGATACCTGACGGCAAAACGAAGCTATTATAATGACGGACATCAATTAAGATGTCCTCGATGTACTCTCTTCATTGTGTGGAAAAATGAAAATCGATCAGTATGGGCTTAAGGATATGATGTTGTGCTTACTATTGATCAAGCGATTGCACAATAATGATATTTCGTTCCCTGGGTTGTTTCCAGGGCCGTCGGTAAGATGGACAATCACAGCACAGAACATACAGGACACACACAGTGAAGTGAAGTATTTGCTGCTCTCTGTCCACCACAGTCAATCAAACGGTTTCTCCGGGGATGGGGATGCTGTATATGAGGATGCTAATTTTCTGTCAGTGATTTTCACCAATTTTCATGTCCAACCATCAATTTACAGGTGAGCCCAGCATAAAACAGTGACGTTTATATATGTATTTTATATTGAAACGAGGAAATTAATAAGATAAAAATCCTAAAAGAGAGAAGAACAATAAAATAGCAGCCGAGTTGAGCGTTTAATAACCTGTTGGCTAATTTAATGTACTGATAAGAATAGATCACGTTCGCTTGCCACGAAATGTAAGTTCACTTTGTGCTGCAAGGAAAAATAAATGATCCCCGATGGGCTTGCCAAACTCTTCAAGTCTAGTGTATGTGTCTAAAAGTAGAAAGATGCAGATAGAAGAAAGAAAAAAAGAAAGAAAGCCACTATATTTTGTCACTGTACAGGTACAATGAAATGTGTTCTCTGCATATAACCCATCCTATTGTATAGGAGCAGATGGCAGCTGCAGTGCCCGGGGACCAACTCCAGTTCTTCTTTCCACTGCCTTGCTCAGTGGCACAGACAGGTGTATTAACCCTAACATGCATGTCTTTTTGATGGTGGGAGGAAACCGGAGCACCCGGAGGAAACCCACACAGACATGGGGAGAACATGCAAACCCCACACAGAAAGGAACTGGGACGACCTGGGGTTCGAACCTGGGACCTTCTTGCTGTGAGGCAACAGCGCTAACCACTTAGCCCACCGCGCCGCCCCAGCTAAGGGATATTTCTTCACACAAGCAAAATAGATATCAGATACTTGAAAAAGGTAAATATTAAGCTCCTCTGTGCAGATACAACTATAGTGTTCAGTGTTTCTTTTGCAGAAAGCGGTTCAGTTCTGAGCTGCACAGCATGGTTACACCCGGCCTTTTAGCTTTTCTTCAATCTCTTAGAGAGGCTATGAATCATGATGAAATGTGCCATATCTTGTTAAGACACTGGCACCCGGCCAATAAAACCGGCATTATTATGCAATGAGCAGGAGGTCTGACCTAGAAATGTGATGACTGCCATTTGGCTTTCTAATGATGCCGTGGAATGTGGAGTCAAGCTGGGTTTCCAATGAAACCCTCCAGCCAAATTTCCATTTGAGCACATTTTATCCCCATCAAACGACAACTACATGTCACCAACTCTCCCCGGCGCTCTAGTGAGTCAATCAACAGATCCAATTTGTGGCTGACAAAGAAAAGTTCAGGGAAAAAGAAGGAGTGGATAGATTTTTTTTTCTCTCTCATCTTTTTCAATAAACCAGGGAGCCACTTAGTAAAATCCCACATGACGGTTATGGATTGTGATCATCAACATGACAAACGGGCTCAACTCTCGCCCGGCAAACGTGGAGTGATTTCTCCTCACGAAGCGCCCTCGCGTTTCTCCACGTGACTTCCAAACCTGTCATTGAGAGGAAACATATGTTTCACAATTGGTCTTTTAAGGCAAGCAGGTTTGCTCCCCCAGGTGATAGAGCCACACACATTAACCTGGCACGTCGGTCTGTTGGGAACTTCGAAAACAACTTGTGCAATACTTCGCCTTTTTTTTCTTTCATAGTTTTTCTTTTTTCACTATTGCAGTTAGACATAGAGGATGTCTTTCATTTCCATTGGTAAATATAACTGCATTGGTGTGAGAAAGCGAGCTGACGCAGAAAAGCTTTGCATGCACCACCCGTCTGTTCATCGCCGCTCTGAACATACGCCTGCCAGTAACGGGCTACCCTGATCTAACAAAGGTCATTGATTAACTGGTGTCAGTGACATTTTTTTTTTTTCCAACAGTGGCAGAGCCCCGAGGTCATATCCTTTGGTTTTTGCCGATGCCAACGCACCGGCTGTGCACCGCTATGATGCAGCTCTTGTCTGTGAGCTGCAAACATGCCAGCTGTTAACGGAAAACAGGCAGCTTCTCCTCATTGTGCTGTAGAAATGACCGTCCTGAACCAACAAACTGCATCTGCTATATGCGGCGCCACAACTGAGAAGCTGAAATCTAAAGGACGGGTGATGGGTGATTCACGATATGAATGAAAATGAATGAAAGCCACTTTATTTGACATTGTATTCTTACAACGAATTGCGTTCTTGGGTGGCACGGTGGCCCAGTGGTTAGCGCTGTTACCTCACAGCAAGAAGGTCCTGGGTTTGAACCCCGGGGTTGTCCAACCTTGGGAGGGTCATCCCAGGTCGTCCTCTGTGTGGAGTTTGCATGTTCTCCCCATGTCTACGGTGGGTTTCCCCCGCTATCAAAAAGACATGCATGTTAGGGTTTATCCTGCTGTCTGTGCCCCTGATCAAGGCAATGGGAGAAGAACTGGAGTTGGTCCCCGGGCGCAGCATGAAGGCGGCAGCCCACTGCTCCTAGCTACACAGATCACAGCTAGGATGGGTTCATTTGCAGTAACTGAATTTCCCCACGGGATTAATAAAGGAAACTTAATTTAAACTTAATTCAATTCTTACAATGAATTTGTTCTCGGCATTTAACCCATCCTATTGTATAGGAGCAGTGGGCAGCTGCAGCGCCCGGGGACCAACTCCAGTTCTTCTATGCATTGCCTTGCTCAGGGGCACAGACAGAAGTATTAACCCTAACATGCATGTCTTTTTGATGGTGGGAAGAAACTGGAGCATCCGGAGGAAACCCATGCAGACACGGAGAGAACATGCAAACTCCACACAGAAAGGACCTGGGATGGCCTGGGGTTCGAACCCAGGACCTTCCTGCTGTGGGGCAACAGTGCTAACCACTGGGCCACCGTATAGTCTTAGACAGTTCAGTCTCATCTTTTGATCATAAACAAGCGTCTCCCAAACCTTGGAATACAGAGAGTCAATACCTGATACCAAGAGATGAAAAGTTTGACAAGCCAGAGGTGAAGTGTAAACTGGTAGCTGACAAAATGAAAGAGCACCCAGAGGGGTTTCCCAACCAACAAGTGAAACGATAAAATAATGCAACACAAAAAAAGCCGACGTGAACTCACTGATTCATTATCATTATTCTCTTATTGTATTTATAATATCAACCTGGAACTCATCATCCAGGAAACGGCTCTAGCTTTTTGCCTCCTGATGCTCTGAAATCTGGATATAGTTATCTGGCTTCTTCTACTTTAGAGAGGGGCTCATCAAACAGTTTACATCTGTGGTCATCTGTTTTCTGGGAATGGAAAGAGAGAGAGCCTGAGAAAATTGTTCCTGCACCCAAATATTTATTGAACTGTTTAGGTGCATCTTAAAAAAGAAAAAACAACCCCCCCCCCCAAAAAAAACCCAAAACAAAACTTGAATTCTGTTTTACAGTGGATTTTCTTCCCTGGATATCCGAAACCCCCACTGGCTTTAAAACACATCCTCTTTGTGAAATTACAGCAAGCCAACTATGCGTTTGCACAAACCGATATGTGAGTTTAGGACGGGTGGATAGCTGACAAGCTCTGCAACAATGAAGGGAATGACAGAATGCTGTTTATTTAGACAAATGGGAATTTTTAGAGAAGAGAGGGCCCCTCGTGAGCTAACTCAGAGACTGTGTAGAAATAATGACTATGCAGGATGACGGCGGTGTCTCTGATGCAGGACTCTGCCTTGGCCAAAGTCTGAACTTGCTCTGGGATGTAGGGCTACACCCGAGGAATTTAAGCAAATATTCCATTCACAGAAGCCTATTCAGCTCAATTAATGGCGTAAAGAATACTCAATCGACCCCGAATTCTCCCAGATTTGTGTTACGAGCTCAAATTCCCAGACTGTTTTATAATGACCTATATACTTGGGTTTATGTTGGACCGCTAATATAGAAGCTGTTGAAAAACGAGGACGGCATAAAAATAAATAAATCAATAAAATAAATGGCACCCTGACCATTTCTAAAGGGATGACCCAGGGTGCAGATTGTTGCTCTCGTATCATTACATGTACTTCAAGATGCGCACAGCCCTAAGCTGTTCCGGGTTCGAAAGCCTTCATTTACAGCGACCTAATCCTTACGAAATTCAATTCTTTTGCGATTTTATGAGCACAATGTTCCACCGAGGTGCAGCACCAACTCTGCATATTATGAGATAATTACAAAGCCAGAGGAAGCACGCAGCGGGGCTTGAATTGGACTGTTATGACTGAAAATGAGTCCAGCAGCTGTGGCCTTACAGGCGTTAGGTATCCCTGGCTTGCGTATAGCATCACATTGACGTGGACAAAACCTGGTCGGCGCTCAAACAACATGGCCATTGTGCAGCAGGAACCTCGGCAGCCTCCTTGGTTTTGTGCAGACAGGATGTCCAGTAATCAATCCCTCGGGGAGAGTTTTTCTCCAGGTGGTACTATGAGCACGCTCCGGCAGCGGAGACGGGATTAGTGTGTGTGTGTGTGTGTGTGTGTGTGTGTGTGTGTGTGTGTGTGCACGTGGAATTGGGTGTGAGTGTGGGTGTGGATGGGTGGGTGGGTGGGGGTTGAGTCAGGCAGGGCTTTTCTCAAGCACAGCATGCCTCTGGTTTTTCCCTGTCGTTTGTATAAACTATACCCCTTTAAACGTCACAATCTCCTCTCGTGTCAAACGTCAACGGGCAGGTAAGGCGCATACGTGGACAGAAGGGTTTTCATACGAGCCCTCCAGCATTTTGCAGCACAAGAGGAGTGGATTTGCACCGGTGATACTTCACTTGACCTCACTCTACCTTGGTCAGTTCATTTGTTGTTTTTTTGTTGTTGTTGTTGTTTTTTTGGGGTTTAATCTGGTGGGATTTCCTCTCACGAAACTATTTCACTCTCCACCAGCGCTCTGAAGACGCAGTAAATGCTAATCACGGAGCCAGTTCACCGAATGCCCAGTCACGGTTGTGTCTAATACAGAGTATGTCCTAACTGCCACCTACAGTGTCACTCTAATCAGCCGTGGTCATTAAAGTGCACTGAAAGACTGCTCTCCTTTCACGGCCATTTGTAGTGGAAACACCAGTATAATATCTCATTTATATAACTATAATTACAAACACAACGTTCCATGTCGGCGGAGCTTGGTATTGTGAATGGACTGCTGGCATATTCTTTGTCTTCCATGGCTGCTATGGACCTACGATCCCAGTCTACGCCGTAATTAGCCTAGTGCGGCTAATCAGACCACCATGCCGGGTCCAAATGGTAACTGTTACAGAGTGAAACCAGCACCCTGTGAAAATCTGACTTGAGGATTTGGACCCGGTAAGCAGATTAGGGTGGCAGGAGCAGGTGGAACCCATAATGATTGAGCTCTGGAGGTTTTTCTTTCTTTCTTTCTTTCTTTTCCCCCTCTCTGCATCAGTAATCCATAAACAGCTGAGGAAACAGAGGGTCCTAGGGGACAAATGCAGCAAGGCCGAATGTCAGAGAGGACAAGTAGAGAGACCCGAAAGCCCACACCACCCGGCTGGAACACCGTGTCAAATAAGAAGACGACGGGGAAAGTAGCACACAGTAAAATAATAAAAAAAAGACAATAGCTCTCTGTTAAAAGATGTTTGTGCTAGAATCAACCAGGTGAGAAACTGACTTACTATGTTCATGAGCGTCAGTACGTAATTCTGCACATGCTCCTTGCCATGGAAGCGCACCACAGAGTCGTCCACGGCCAGCAGCACCTCAATGTTGTAGTCGTCCTTTTTGGCGTGCCTCCGTTTGCGCTCTGATTCAGACAGTTTGTGCTCGACGAGACCCAGAGCGGCAGGGAGATCTGCGATTCCAAAGTCCGCCACTGTAAAAGATAACAGACAAGTGTGTGGTCAAGTTAACGACTGTGTTAATCATCATTTTACGAATAAGCGCATTTCGGTGGAGTTCCTGTTCAGTGATATCTGTTTTGGGACAAAGCCCTGGCACAATGACCGCCATGGTGTTGGAGCCTAAATACGAACGGGAGAAAACCTTTGTGAGTACCGACTGAGCTGTATTTGCATTTCCAGTACTCCAGATAATTACCATCAAAACACTCAAGGCTTAAAAATCCTATGCGAGAGTTGAGAGTCAGAAGTCGTCAAGTCAAGTCGGGTTTATTTGTATAGCCCAAATTCACAAGGTAATCCCGGAGGGCTTTACAATCAGTACAATATAAAAGAGTAGCCCTATTCGGCATACGACACCCTCTCTCCTTGCACCCTAAGCCTGGATGAGGAAAAACCACACGAAAAACCTTATCAGGAAAAAAATATGGGCGAAACGTCAGGAAGAGCAACATAGGAAGGGTCCTTCTTCCAGGACGGACAGACATTCAATTGGTGTCAAATGCACAAAATAACAAAAATAAAAATAATGTGACATCATAGATTGCACAGAGCAAGGTGATGTAGAATACACACAGTTACGGCATAAAATGTAGCAAGTTTAAATGTGCTGTGTAATAAGTACACTTGTAAAGAGAGTGCAAGACAAATTTAGCGAATATGTGTCCATCCAAGACAACGTCAGCAACCCACAGACGCAGTTGAGAGCCGGCAGGACCCCATGTCACAAACCCAGCTTTGCAAAGTGGGGTTCTGCAGAGAGAACAGACTTAATATGCACACAAGACATGAGGCAGATTTCGACACAGCATTCACTCAGGGAGAGGAAGATGAGAGAAGTGATGAGAGTGATGACGAAGTTGTCATCGCTAAAACAAATAGTATAAAAGCAACCCCCCCCCCTTTTACTCCCAATTGTATCCGGCCAATTACCCCACTCTTCTGACTCGTCCCAGTCACTGCTCCACCTCGTCTGCCGATCTGGGGAGGGCTGCAGACTACTACATGCCTCCTTCAATACATGTGGAGTCACCAGCTGCTTCTTTTTACCTGACAGTGAGGAGTTTCGCCAGGGGAACGTAGCGCGTGGGAGGATCACGCTACTCCCCCCCCCCAGCTCCCCCTCCCCCCAAACAGGTGCCCCGACCGACCAGAGGAGGCACTAGTGCAGCAACCAGGACACATAAACCTACATCTGACTTCCCACCCGCAGACACGGCCAATTGTGTCTGTACGGACACCAGACCAAGCCGTAGGTAACACGGGGATTCGAACTGGGTATAAAAGCAATTTTAAACGAGAACAGCACAAATAATAGCATAAATCTCCAGGGTGGTGGGATTGTGCCCAATGGAGAGCAGGACGCATCACAGTCTCCGAAGTCATCAGGAGAGAGAAGACGGAGAGACGATGATCTGAGAAAGACGTCTATTTCCTTTACCCACAGTGACTATAATGTGTGCATTCAGAGCACAAATCTGGGTTGACTCATACGCCGGCTCTCTACAGCATTCATCCATGTTGCGCAGATTTGTTTTTATTTCTAAAAAGATTTCTTTTTATCAGGCATCAAATTGAGTCTATCATGGTAAAAACTGTGAGCAATTTGTGGAGCGAATAGGGACAAAAGGAAGACAGTGTGCCCTGTACATTAAGTGGGCCCTGGACAAAGTTTGAGATGAAGAAATTCTTTTAGAAATGAGATGGAGGGTAATCATTTTACGCTGAAAAAGTTTTTTGAACATGAATAAAAGGCATAAAAACACTTTCATCTGACAGCCATAACAAGACTTCTTAAATGTTATCGCAGCAGTTGCCGTTGTGCTGGGGGCAGAAATCGCCCTATTCAGATAATCACATATCATAAAAGGCTGGTATGATGCTGGGGGCTATGACACATGCCACTATAACAGCAGAGAATTACGGGAAACGCTATAGAGGATGGGGTGGCATTGAGCCAGACTAGACAGAGACACGACACAGACTGTCAAAACATGCTTGACGTTGCAGAACAATACACAGAGCATTGTTTAGGCGCATCAGTCCAAATAATGACCATTAATCTGTAAATACCGATATAAGCCCCCCCCCCTTTTTCTCCCCAATTGTATCCGGCTAATTACCCCACTCTTACGAGCCATCCCGGTTGTTGCTCGACCCCCTCTGCCAATCCGGGGAGGGCTGCAGACATGCCTCCTCCAATACATGTGGTGTCGCCAGCCACCTCTTTTCACCTGACAGTGAGGAGTTTCGCCAGGGCGACGTAGCGCGTGGGAGGATCACACTATTCCCCCCACTTCCCTGAACAGGCACCCCGAGCGACCAGGACACGTACCCACATCCGGCTTCCCACCCGCAGACACAGCCAATTGTGTCTGTGGGGACGCCCGACCAAGCCGGAGGTAACACGCGGATTGAAACTGGCAATCCCCATGTTGGTAGGCAACGCAATAGACCGCCACGCCACATGGACGCCCCTCGATATAAAAGTTTTGATAAAGCCTGTTAAAACTACAACAAATAGACTCCAAATTCCCGGACGAGCGGTTTCTACAGACAGGCATGGCATTCTGAAAGTCACAGTACATCATTAAATGTGACAAACGATGGATGAACTTTGAGGCAAACCTTGCAAATGAGTCTTAAAAAAATTATTGACTTATTGTGGGTAAGATTAAGTGGATGCATTCAGTAACTGAAAAACAGTGAACTAATGGTATGTTAAAGAATGTTGTAAGTGGCTGCAGAACTGTGGTAATAGGAAACACGCCTGGTGCAATACCGTACTGAACAGTTTTAACAAAAAAGACATAATGTATATCATAAAAAGAATGACATACATGCCATAATAGCACCACGAAAAGAATAGGTTACATCATGTGGCTTTGAAAAAGTAATTCATTTTGCAGGGGTCAAGGACCACGGAGCCTAGCTGGTGAATTTCAAAGCTCCCTGAACGAATGCAAACTCTGAATATTTTTATGCAACAAACGGACTGTAAATGTTAAATGGACTGCATTTATAAAGCGCTTTTCTACTCTACCGCCAACTCAAAGCGATTTACAGTGTACGCCTCACATTCACCCGTCCACACACACATTCATACACAGATGGCAGAGGCTGTCATGCAAGGCACCAACCTGCTCATCAGGAGAAGTTAGGGCTTCAGTGTCTTGCTCAAGGACACACTCTCTGGAGAAGACGGAGATCGAACCAGCGACCTTCCGATTACTAGACAACCCACTCTACCTACTAAGCCGTGCCGCCCTGAATTATCTTCAATAAACTTTGAAGATCCATCCATCCATTAGCCAAGCCGCTTATCCTAGCTAGGGTCATGGAATGCCTATCCCAGCAGTCATTGGGCGGCAGGCGGGGAGACACCCTGGACAGGCTGCCAGCCCATCACAGCCTTGAAGATAATTTGTTATATAAGATGATATTTGCAGGGAGGTTAATTCAAGGACGATCTACCCATCGATACTTTGTGCACAGCAACAATAGGATATAAATTGCATTGGGTAGACCAAAAGGTTCTTATGAAGTGCTTCAATAGAGCACTGGATTTATGCATGTCCATGCTCAAAATTTAATACAGATTTTTTCATATGTATGTCATTAAGATGCAGAGATTGAATCCTCTCTTGAAGAGAAGAGAAGAGAAGAGACGAGACGAGACGAGACGAGACGAGGAGAGGAGAGGAGAGGAGAGGAGAGGAGAGGAGAGGAGAGGAGAGGAGAGGAGAGGAGAGGAGAGGAGAAGCTTGTTCTGTTGACCTGGCATATTCAGCTTCTTGTGCCGAAGCTTCACTTACAAGGAGCACTATTGGTGCAAAACAAAATGCATAAGCAATTCAGCTGAAGATTGTAATAATGCATATTTTATAACGACAAAACATTAATTTGGCGTTCCTTTTGAAGTTAAACCACAGCATCAACAATGATCTTTGTTAAAGAACATCCCCCCCCCACCTTTTTTCTCCCAGTTGTATCTGGACAATTACCCCATTCTTCCGAGCCATCCCGGTCACTGCTCCACCCCCCCTGCCGATCGGGGAGGGCTGCAGACTACCACATGCTTCCTCCGATACATGTGGAGTCGCCAGCGGCTTCTTTTCACCTGACAGTGAAGAGTTTCGTCAGGGGGACGTAGCATGTGGGAGGATCATGCTGTTTCCCCCCAGTGTGCCCCCCCCCGAACAGGCGCCCTGACCGACCAGAGGAGGCGCTAGTGCAGTGACCAGGACGCATACCCACATCCGGCTTCCCACCTGAAGACATGGCCAGTTGTGTCTGTAGGGATGCCCGACTAAGCCGGAGGTAACACAGGGATTCGAACTGGCAATCCCCATCTTGGTTGACAACGTAATAGACTGCCACAACACCTGGACGCCCTAAAGAACATAATTTCTGTTCATTTACCTAAAAATACACGAACAGGTAATTGTACCAGCGATGCCAGTGAAAGCACAGGACTCTTCTCGAATAGGAGCCTGCAAACACACCACACTGATACCCCAACGTCTGTCTTTAAGATGCTGAAGACTGAAGTCCTTCCGTGTAAGTGTTGCAACAGCCATCAGAAGAGCAATGATGTCGCTACTGACCAGAGGGTCATAATTTCACAGCAGGGACACAAGCCAAACATCAGGCAGCCACATCATCCAATAAAATATGGAATCTGTAAAACTGAATGCAATACATTTCATGAGGGTGGCTGAAAAAAAAAGTTGGAAAAAAAATGAGGAAGTGGTTTGTTTAAAATTGTTCTTGGTGCAATGCAGTCAGGAGGCCTATGTTAGGGAGCTGCAGAGCTAAGTGAAAAAAAAACAAACAACAACAACCAACCCCCCCCCCCCAACAACCCACATATCAGTTTTACAGTCGACGGCAGCGGGAGAGCGAGTGAGTGAATTCATGAAACCATCATAAGGCCTGACCAGATGCTCAAGCTATTGTTACCGCGAGGAAGAACTATATAAAAGGAATTCGTGGTGAGCACTGGGTCATTTCACGAGGAGGGAAGTAGAGGCGTAGTAAGCCCAGCATTCCCGACTTTACCAGCTGGTGAAGCGAACACTGCCTCGGCGGCATCTGGCAGCTGTTACGGGGTAAAGTGAGGTTCTGGCTCTGCAGTGCCATCATGCTACTTGTTTAGTCTCGCAAGTAAAGTAAACAGAAGAGATAATAGCGAATAAGCCACAGTGAACCAGAGGAGCATCTATGTTTAGATCAATTGTGCCATTATGTTATATAAGTGTAATATATCGTTATAAGTGCATTATATTATTATATGTGCATTGTAATTGCAGCATTGTATGTTACATCATAGCAATGCAAGGAAGTTCATTCATAGAGCACATTTTCTATACAAAGGCTTTATATACAGGCATAAAAAGGCATTAAAAGAGAAACAGAATAAGATAAAATGATTAAATAACAAGAAGAATATTAAAAGAGCAAGATAAAGAATAAAAGAAAATAAAGGATTCTCATAAAAATAAAGTGTGAAAAATAATGAAAATGCAATGATTGACAAGAGTTAGAGCCTTTTAGTGAAACGCAGTGGTGAACATACTGTTCTTATATGTGGATTATAGTTAGCACTATGTTATATGTGCATTATATGTATTTTTACAATCCCTGCTGCTATAAGCCTACTGTGCAACTGTACGCACGTGCAGAGTTGGACACACTCACACACTCACAGACATAAAGACACACTGAGACACACATGCTCACACAGACACAAAGACACACACTCACACAGACACAAAGACTCACACACACGCACACACACACACACACACACACACACACACACACACACACACACACACACACACACACACACACACACAAAACCCATGCTGTTTCCACTGACGTCATGGTCTCTTGCCTTGCCTACCTTCATTGTGGAGGTCCTCCCTTCTTTGGCCTGGCTCCCGCTTGATGGCAGACCTGCGGTAGACCACGTGGACACGCCCCTTCACTTCCACATCCTGCTGGCCCTTCTCTAGGGGCTCGATGAAAAACTCCCCATTATCAGTCCGGATTAGACCTGCCTGGAAAAAGAGGGCTCAAAGTTAGTCTCCCCCTCCTGCTCCCACTGCAGTAATTGAACTGGAGCCTATAATTACAGTGTGCCTAATCAATTGGAAGATTTAGTAAGGGGTTGAATCTGGGGAAATGACGCAGGTAGACGTAATTGGGGCTTCGGCTTCGCAAGTTTCCGAACACTTCCCCAGGCTTATTGACCATTCCTGTTTTCTCCCAGCGGAAGATGGCGAGCATCAAATGTGGGTATTAAACCATACATCTCTACTTGAGGTTTCTAATTCATGAAAATAATTGCGTGGAGGCTTTTACAGTAAAGTCACTTTAAAGATAAACACATTGCATTGCACTTTGCATGTCCATAAGTGATGACTGATGGTTGCCCCCTCCTTTCCTTTTTTTTTCCCTCCCTCTTCCCTTCATTCTCTTCCAGGCCTTGGATGGGCTGTCTGATGTGTGTGAGTGTGTGAGTGTGGGGGGGGGGGGGGTAGTTGTGTTAATATTTCTTTTGTGCATATTTTCTGCATACTTTTGTGCAGAGTTTGTTTATAATGTAGCGCCTGTCTATGCGTTTAACTATTTATCTGTCTAGATTATTTTTGCATTGTTACTGCTTTTGCAAAAAGGCAATAAAAAATAAAAAGACATATAAGAAGTGTATATGCACACATTGACATGGGTATCCAGTTGAATGTACTGCAGGAAAGGCAGATCCATAATTCAGAAGCTCCTTGAGGATCACAAAGAGCTGAGCTTTTTGTTTTGTTTGTTTTTGTGAACACCCGGAAGAGACTCGGTGAGAGCAACGTGCTCCTCGGCAGGCAGCGAGGAACCTCAGCTGTGCGATGGCTTGATGATGACGGGCTTAAGGCTTTGGCGGCAATGGCACAACACAAGGAGGATAAACATTTAGACGCACAGGTTTTCCGTGGGCAAATATGCTCACTTCCAGGCCGCTTTGTTGTACACCACATGCGAGTGGAGGTAAACACGTCGGCGGATAACACTCTGAGCCTGGTGCGTTCAAGTTAGACTTTGGCTCAGAGCTTTTCCGCCACCGATATATTCTATTTAACCTTTCGCTCGCGGCATTTTCGGCAAAGAGCAGTCTCTATATCGCGGGTAGCCGAATGTGTGTATTGACGGATGCACGTGTGATGTATTTAGATGGTACGTAAAGTAACAGTGACGTAATTCACGTTCCTAGAGATTCGTAAGGGCGACACAAGGACACGTGCGCGACTGTTTGTGTGACTTTGTTGTGAACAGAACGACGCAGAATCGTTATCTCGGGTTTGTAACCGGAAGTAGGCCTCGTATCGACCAGGCGTTTCCAACTGAGTAGCTAACGCTACGTGTATCCTAACTGGGGGGCGTTAACCATCGACACGTTTTTGCACCAGATCAATAGAGCTCGTCAAGTTCCAAGTTAGCTGGCCTGAACCGTGTTTTTAGCTAACCGACAGGCCCAGAAAAGCAAGCTGACACATCAGAAACACTTCAAAACTTTAGCAAAAAATTGATTAGTTTGAGCAGGTTAAAGGTGATGGAGCATGTCATACTTGCATCTGTCGGTGGCGTTTCTGTGAAATCCTACTTTGAGTGAAACCACGTGGACAACACCAAGCGATAGAATACAAGGGAGAAGCTAAGAGAGAATACCGGTGGTGATCGAAGGGTGCGCTGAAGTAAAATTATCTTACCAATGACGATTAATAATTTATCATAAATTGCAAAATATGGGCGTCCGGGTAGCGTGGCGGTCTATTCTGTTGCCTACCAACATGGGGATCGCCGATTCGAATCCCCGTGTTACCTCCGGCTTGGTCGGGCGTCCCTACAGAAAGCAATGACCTTTCGCAAAGTCCCGCCCCCCTTAGTTACTGTTGCTATGCCCGTCAAGCATTTCAGAACTATCCAGGAAGTAGCCGGAAAACACCAAAACATGAAGGAAGAAATCAGCGCATTGTGTGGGTAAAGTAACAGTAATAATACGTTAGCTGTATTAGCTATCATTAATAGCTAGTAGCAAGCTTAGCTCGGAGCAGACAGGTATTTTTGTTGATTTTGGATGGATTAAGCTGGCCATGGGGTCTGCTATACTGCCAAATCTATTGCCGACATTGCGCTTCTTGCGTTCTGGGTTTCGGGAAGGGAAAGAAAATTACACCCCCTCCAAACTTTCCAGATATCTAGTATCCGATTTGCAGATCCCATAGGCACACCGTTTCAGCATTTTGTTGTGTGTTTGAAAGCTTGACCGACCGTTGCTAAGGTAGGATTGGACAAGCACCGTTCTGGGGCGGTACTTTACGAAAGGTCAATTGGCCGTGTCTGCGGGTGGGAAGCTGGATGTGGGTACTATGGGCCCCGGTCACTGCACTAGCACCTCCTCTGGTCAGTCGGGGCGCCTGTTCAGGGGGGAGGGGGAACCGGGGGGTGGATAGCGTGATCTTCCCACACGCTACATCCCCCTGGCGAAACTCCTCACTGTCAGGTGAAAAGAGGCGGCTGGCGACTCCACATGTATTGGAGGAGACATGTGGTAGTCTGCAGCCCTCCCCGGATCGGCAGAGGGGGTGGAGCAGCGACCGGGGCGGCTCAGAAGAGTGGAGTAATTGGCCAAGTACAATTGTGGAGAAAAAGAGGCGGGGTGGGGGGAATTGCAAAATATTTAATGTCTTATCCACATTGCAAGATATGCACCCCCCCTCCTCGAATCAACACAGCTTAATCTGAGTATAAATGTCAGTTTGTGAGCGAGTGTGTTAAAGGCCAGATTCATTAGGTGCTTCACATCTAAAAAATTAATCATTCCATCATTACCCTTGTGAAAAAATATACACATCAACATGAATCTGGCAGGAAAATATGTAACAAATATTTCCAGCTACAAAAAGAAATCTAAGTACAGAGTAGCGGTGAGAGAAGAAAACTTTTTTATTGCAACCTAAGTTTATGTCAGAACAGTAAGCATGCTCTCACTGTGGATGAGCTGTACGAAGACCACGAATCTGAGGTTGGACATGACAATCGGAGAAATAGAGGTAAAAAGGGTGGCGGAGGAATCCTTCCAGCCACAACCAGGAAATGCCAAGTAAGACATGCTCGAATGCTTCCTCTGTGGTCTTCGCTTTCACCAGTGGGAGGAAAGTGAACCCAGGTTTGTCTGAGGAGAGTGCCTTCGGTACACCATGGCTGAGGCCAAACATCTGGGAGGGCTTACAGAGGAACCGAATGTAAACACAAGGTATAGCCTGGGTCTCACCCAAACTCCCTTCATGGGCTTGTGACACTCGATCAGCAATATGCTTTGATTGTGATTAAACTCGCTTGACTTGAAAATAGCCAAAGCCGAGACCTCCCCATTGAGTTCAGTTGTGACAGTTGACTTTCAAGTATACTGTACAACCAATATTAATGGAGGATGCTTAGTTCATCAAACAAGAAAAGTAAAAAAACAAAAACAAATTGCTAACCACAAAAAAGGGAAAGAAATGTATACAAGCAGAATGTGAGTATTTTGAGTATTTTGAACAACTCAGAGTAAAGCGATGCTGATACTATATGGGATTATATATGGGCTCTATACTATACTATGCTATGCTATGCTGTACTATACTATAATATAATATACTACACAATACTACTATACTATACTACACAACACTGTACTATACTATACTATACTCCTATATTGGTTTGTGTTGTAATTGGACTTAAGTGATGTGATGAGGCAAAAGCTAATTATTTCTTATTTCATTCAGACGTAGTTACAATAAAATTACGTCACAGTAAACGTTGTATTAATTATTTACTTCATATTCATGATCCATTTATTTGGTTGTGTAGATTTGTTTGGTTTGTTCTTCAAGATTTTGATATGAGGGACTTATTTGGGACTTAGTTTATCCTTTAATGGCACAAAAATTACTGTTGGACTGTTTTACTATAATGACCATGCACAAATATAAGGAAACTTTGACCAAAAAAAAAAACACAAAGAATCACATTTCAGCCCTTGTATCAAAAGATTAGAGCGTTATTTTCTAAAAAACAGTAGAAGACATTTCATCAGTCCGACCGTTTTCATTCAATGACTCTATTGCATTGGACTGGTACCACTAATAGGAAGCAGAACTGCTCAGCCTCATTCCTGACTTTGCCTACAAAGTCGGGATTATTTACAGATCTTAACTTCACTTGGACCTTAGATCTAAATTTTGCAAAAACAGATATGTTTCCAATCACCGTTGTGCTAATAATTTCTAACCAGAAATCACAAGACAGCGAATCACTTAGCAAAAAATTAACAGAGGGTTTTACTTTGAGGATTGCGATCCCTGACGTTGTCCACATTTCTGAACAACTTGTACAAGTTTTTTTTTCCAACTCAGAACTGATTTCTTGACATAGTTTCAAACAATCATATCCTTCACCGTGTGTTGGATTTGC
Organism: Lampris incognitus; assembly: GCF_029633865.1. NCBI lineage: Eukaryota > Metazoa > Chordata > Actinopteri > Lampriformes > Lampridae > Lampris > Lampris incognitus. Next base: position 27,495,071 of record NC_079227.1, on the reverse strand, counting down.
TTGGCATTTGAGGTTTTGAGGGCAGAAGTGATGCTTCATGTGAGGGTGCACAGATCGAGGATTGTTATCAGAACCACGGCGGACATGGACGGGTACAGCTCATTCCAGCATATGGCTCATCAAGCCGGCATACTTCTTGCTTGCGGACCAAATAAACTCTGCAGCAAATGCTAAGAGCGTTCCAGCAGTGCAAAAAGCCAAATATGTCTTCCCTTCCAAGTCACTGGTACACTAAATTCCACACATCAGTAAGACTATCTTTGAAGATGGATATTTATGCAATTTTAAAGGCACCTCTTTCTGACCTGCCATCTGGCAGCTTAGTCAGTCTGTCATAAAACCATACTCAACCCTGCAAACAATACACGAAGGAAAACATTATCAGACGCCCTGATCAATTGCTTCGTTGTTTCTTGTTTGTTTTGGGTTTTTTTCTTCTCATTTTGCACAGAGACATCCGTGAGAGGGAGACAAGACATGGAGATGGCACCGCAGTGTAATGCTGGCGGTACATTGTTGTGGTTCAGTCCGATGTGGCGGTCTCGCGCATTGTCTGCAGGGGTAATCTGACCGAGACATCCCCCCCGAGACCTTTTGAAGATGCGTGGCAAACAAACAAGCTCTAAAAATGGAAGAAGCGCTACGGGCTACGGATGCCTCAAGTACAATGTGCACGGAAATCTATGTCTTTACTGTCATTCCAGAAGCTTAACCTGCAATTTGTGGCAGATTGTTTTTGAAACGTATAATTTCAATTCCAGGCATGCCCTTTGTTGATCCGTAAAGGAGAGAGAAGTTAATCCCCGGGGCTCGGAGGCTGAGATCAAGCCACCCGGTCCAGCTGTCAAAAGGCCACAGGCTCTGTGAATTTCAGTCAAATTTTTTATTTTATTTTTTATTTTTTTGGTTTCCAAAAGCAACAATCTCTCCATGCATTCTTGTAAAGGTACAGACCGAGCTCCGCCCTCCACCATTCTTGTCAGTTTAACCGACATAGATGACAGGCGACTCCCTCCTGATAACAAAACGTGCCACGCACTGATATTGCAGATATATTGGCTTTTCAGCTGCTGTCATAAGACCAGTGGGATCAATGAGTGGGTAAGTAAATGATGGTTGTGAGTGGCGCTGACTCAGCAGGGTTAGAGGTTGAAATAATAGTGTGAGACAGGCTGTGGGAGCAGGGGATTACTAGTTGATTCCTTTTTATCTGCTTTCACCTCTCATTGTGGTGTGCCAGAAGGGGCATGCATAGCTGGGGATCAGGATGGGGATTATACAGAGAAAATTGGACACAACTACTTGCATTCGACGCATAATTCCTTGCATTCAACTACACAGGACATATTTGGGGGGGGGGGATTCCATCAACCATTTTGCATTATTGAAATTATGAATTGCGTAAAAAGTTGCTCTGGTAGGCTGGTTGGTATTTCATGACAAAGCAGCCAGGTAGTCAGGGCTTTGCGTCACAATTTTACACAAAATATAAGTTTTTTTGTTTCAAAATTACTGCATTTATTATGCATGGACATGAAAATATTCAATACACATTTGCATTATATAGGTAATGTGGGTGTTTCTGTTTGTCTGTGTGTTTGCACATGCATGAGCTAAGCTCACCATTTCAGATGAAGTGTATGTGTGTGTGTGTGCATGCATGTGTTTGTGTGTGTGTGTCCTTGAATGTTTATGCTTGTCCATTATGAATCAATCATCAGCAGAGATCTTGAGCTTTCTCTGATGGGTTGCTTAATTTAGATGCTAGATCTCGGAGCCATGCCTCATTAACCAATCTCCTCACACAAGAGCACTTGAGCTACTACACTGGAATACTGGACAAGGACCAGCCCCTGTACAGTACTCCTGCAAACATTTATGAATAGAACAATTTGTGCAGGAATTTTCCATCTCCAATGGATGGAAAACCGGTCTCCAACGAGTCACTACAGCCAAGCCAGTTTGATCCTCCTCTGCTGCTTTTGCTATGTGGCTCTCTCTCTCTCTACTTAACCGATGGACACAAAAATAGTGCTGGACTGAGTAGAGTTATGCTAGTACTCGTGTTTCCATCACACATGTAATTCAATCAGGCCTCATCTGCGCTAACTCCCGGCACATGAGTAGTCGCGGTGTAATCATAGCTATCACTCATCGCTCCAGAACAATGCACCACATAGGCCTATAGCACAAACAGCTGTTTCAATTCACCAAAATCAACAATTTCTTCAATGCAAAGTGCAAGCTATCACAACCTACGGCGCTGGCATGCGGTCGATTGACATGGCATAGGTTTCCCCTCAAGAATATTCACAGCAATTTTGCATTTGCAGCCTGTGCAACCTCGAATTAACCCACAAGCTGTGCTGCAAGACCAAATATATCCAAAGGATGTCAGTATAAAAATGGGAACATTTACTGGAGATACTGTATCACCCTTGGGGTGTGTTAAATGCCTGGGATGATCCCCTCGGGGTCCGTGGCAGGGGACCAAGGTTAACACAATGTGTTGCTGGTGGTGATGTCATGGTTTACCCCTTGAGTCATCTCCAAGGGAAGGGCCTTGACAGCCGGCGTGCAGAGAAACCAGACTGGTCACAAAGGAGATCACGGAAAAATGTTTGTGTTATCGCCATTAAAACAAGTGAAAAAAAGTGGTGGGGGGGTTTTGGAGGGGAGGGGGAGGGGGTTGTGTTGGATTTCTAATCATGTCACCTCAACGTTTGAATGAGGCTTGATTTTTCCATTAAAAATGGATATGCAACGTTAACATGAATCACAGGAAAACAAAGTATTAATGGAACAATTGTCAATACCGGGACACATCAGCAATAGTGTTACAGTATTGGACATATAGAGTCATGTAGTCCAACTCAAGGACTCCAGGACTGTCTCTCACTCTCAGTCCTTTCATCATATACGAGCACCTCTATGGTCTTACACATCAAGCAGACACCCCAGACAAAATAATTTGCCTTGGAGCTGTCTATTCTCTTTCAAATGCTCTCTGAAAACCCCTGCAAGCACAGACATGTCTGTGTTTATCTTGGCGTGGGCTCAAGGAAAACCTCATGGACTTTTATTCCTGAGAGTCTGACTGTATCCTTGAAAGAGATACCCTCATTTATGCATGTCCCACACTCCTGTCAAACCCCCCCAAACTGACAAGTCAGAAAAAGGCACAACACACTTTGTGCACCAGAGGAGGAAGTCATGCCTTTAAACGTTCTAGGCCGCTCGCGCACAAAAAGCAAATCCACCGAGGTCTTATCTGTAAATGTAAAGAGATGGTTGTCTGCCCACCATCCACAGGGATGGGCTTGTGTTGTTGCGTTGGATCCAGACCGCCATGATATCAAACTTATCGGTTCAATGGCCGTTGCTTGGCTCATCAAAAAAAAAGAGGTTGTCAGAACAAGATCCAACCATTACTCGTGCTGAGGTTTTCATGATTGGCCATCGATCCAACGTCTCATTCCATCAATAGCCTCTTTGTTTCCTTTCTCTGACTGCAGTTGAGGGCATGGAACAAACGAGTCATGATAGATTTAAGTCAATATCTCAACGTGCAGAGGGCAACAGATTAGTGGGGGTTTTTTTTATTGGTGGAAATATTTAATATCATTCTCATGGATTAATAAAGCTCTAGACTACATACAGCCTCGGTGTCAGTTGTCCAGTGATCTAGCCTCATGGGAAACCCGTGCATCGTCTTCACATCCATCACCCTACTATTACGCCACTATTATTGGACACAAATGACTGCAAAGGCCATCTCAGTTCGAGAGATATTGAGCGGCCACGATCAAAGTTACATCAAAAGATGTAAGGTTGGGGGGACTGAACTGTAAACACAGGTCCAGAGTCCTGCAGCATGCAGCGGAGGGAACAACAACAGTGTTGTGAGCCTTTCATTGTTTCCTTCAGTTGTTCTCACTGTGATGCAAAGAGCTAAACTTTCCAATTCCTAAGAGAGCACACACATACACACATACACACATACACAAACACACACACACACACACACACACACACACACACGGAAAGCTGAGATCAATGGGCTTGCAAAAAAAACCCAAGTGCACTGCTTTAGATGGATAGAAATGAAACTGAACTGTAAACACTGTGATATCGACTAATTGTTATCTCATTTTAAGCATCAGGTGATTTTAGAAATAGAGTCACAACTTCCACTCTCTCTCTTTTCTAGAGGGGTTTAAAAGGCCACGGGTCAAAAGGGCATCTTCATTGTTATTCCACACATGTTCTTTCAGTCAGTCAAGTCAGTCAGTCATTTCCCTCCCATCATTCCAAGCTGCCATGCACCACTGAAGGTTTAAGGCTGATCTATGTTCATTGAAAATCACTTAAGAGTGACTGGGTGCATCAAGGCAGAAGAGCATACAGTCAAAGGTGTACGGTAAAAGCAGCTTTAATGAGCATGTCATTAATATTGGCCTTGGTAATGTTTTGAATCAAAATGGCCATACCTCGAGAGTGCTCAAAGAAAGATAAAATGCGGTGATGCTGAGCCCACATTGCATATGCTAATAGGCGGGACTCTGATGGAGAGTGAAGGGAGTCAGGCTGCAGCTGTTTCACATGAAGTGTCTTACATATGTGTTGCACAGAAGGAGAGCAGAGTGTGTATGTAGCTGCTTAGAAAAGCAAATGTTTTAAGTAGCTATAGTGTAGGACTTACTGAATATGCATTAATGTAGTCTAGTCCGTAATACTCCGCATGCTAGCTGACACCGTGCCAAAGAGGGATAGACATCCTCTCCTCCTGCTGAACCTTCCCCCAATGTGTCAAACTTGGGTTCAGCGACTTACCAGTCCATCGCAATTGCTGATGGCCACCGAGGCTTCCGGCATGTCCGTTACATCTCCAGTGAAAACACAGTCCCCCTGCATGAGCTCCTTTGACTTCTGCTCAAAGTCCTCCTGCCACTCCACAAAAGCCCCGGGGGCCACCAGCCTTCTGTTGGCCCTCAGGCGAAGGTGCAGCTCCTTCCCGAACACGGTGACATTGAAAAACAAGTGCTGAGCTGTGGAGGTCACGGAGGGTGTCTCGGGGGCGCTGCGGGCCACCCTCCTCCTGCTGCCAGGGGCTGAGGCGGCGGCGGCAGCGGCGCCTTTACTTCCACTTGCAGCGGAAACCACGTGAGAAATGTACCGGCCGTGGGAGTCTGTGCTGAACGGCACGATAAGACCATATTCACTTAACTTCCCAGAGAGGTTTTCTGATGGGACAGATAGTGCCAAGTGAGAACCACATACACAAATGTTACGTCAACTTCCAACAGAAACTGAATAGAATGGCTACATTAAGCAAACTTGGACATTATACACACACACACACACACACACACTCACACACACACACACACACACATATCTATAAGCAAAGTGACAATGAAATAGTTGATTTTCAACGTGACTGACGACTAGTAACAAACAACAAAGAAAGACTCTGGTGTCAGATAGCTAACAAATCATGAAGAATGAAGGGGACAAGTTGACATTCTTTGCAGAGGAGATGTAAAGGACGCATAAAAATAGGTTGCAACTGCAAAAGTGAGAGTCTTCCCTACTGTGTGTGTGTGTGTGTATGTGTGTGTATGTATGTGTGTGTGCCTCATTCAGAGCAAGGATAATAATATATTTATCTAAAGCGTCCCATGAGCTAGCTTACAGCGCTATATTCAAATGTGTGTGTGGCATTGGTACCGGTCCGTAACACAGATGCCTTTGTGTGTGTGTGTGTGTGTGTGCGTGCGCGCGCGCGCGTGCGTGCGTGTGCGCGCGTGTGTGCAGGCTATGTTGCCTACCAAGAGTGAAAATCAAAATGAATAGCTTACCATGCGACTCTGCGGCGTTTATACGATCCCAGAACACGAGAGGAGTGAGTGAAAAGTACATTAATAGATACATACAATCCATAGCGAGGGCTATATAGTGTCAAGAGCTGCCACGAGCTGAAGCAGTTTCCTTTTCTATTGCAGACACTTTCCCCTCCTTTCTCAACACACAATGTCTGAAGGGGGGAGGAAAAAAAACAGCTAAAGTTTTCAATCTTGAACTTCAGCGAGGCAAGTCAAACATTGTGAGCGTTTAGCCCAGACACGGATATTCAACAAAGTTGTTTCAGTCTTTATTTGGCCTCTGCTGAAGTGCACGGACCAAGACAGCCCCATCCATTTAGAGACTGGCACGGTCCGTAGCGCTGATGACGACAAACTCCCCGGCAAGAGCGGAGACTGTCACAGAGACCATAGCCCAACTTTGGGTTTGTTTTTTTTTCTTCTCTCTCTCTCTCTCTCTCTCTCTCTCTCTCTCTCTCTCTCTCTCTCTCTCTCTCTCTCTCTCTCTCTCTCTCTCTCTCCCCCCCCCTCTCTCTCTCTCTCCTTTCCCCCCCTTAATCACGTTCTTGGGCAGTCAAGTCCTCACCGCGAACCAATCGTGCGAAACCGAAAATAAATAAATAACGGCGATTAAAAAAGAAGAAGAAGAAAAAAAAAAGTTCAGACAAAAGTCGACGGAGCTCGAGCGTCCCGGTCCTGTTAACATCTGCTGTGCACTCGCGCACCATTACGCACCGACGGCCGGACGAGAAAACCCGTCCTCGTGCCGTCGCAGACTTCAAGCCGCTGCCTCTCGCCGTCTCCCCTCCCTGCGCGCGGAGGGAATGCCTATATGCATGTCGTCTCTGTTTTTGTTGCGTTATGCATTTCGACCAAAGGCAACTTTGTTGCAAACTCCCGTGTCGGCCCCGCCGCTGGCTGGCGCTCTGTCCGGCCAGAGCTGCGAACTTGGAAACGTGCCAGTCCCAAACACCGTGGCATCTACGTTTGCCTTTTAGGTTATCCGTAATATTGTCTGACATATTTAGTGGCACGCGGGGGGGAGGGGGAGGGGGGGTAACAGCGCACGCGGTGACCGGGCAACAGCGTCAAAAGTCTTCCGTGTGAATGCATGGAAAGAGTCTTGTTGGTTTATCAACAAATTTCCTATCAAACTTTTTTATGAGCGGTGGGGGGAGATGCGGGATCCTGCAGATGTCACTGTGTGCATATGTTCCTCTGGTCGGGATACTGAACAAATAGCAGCCCCGTACAAAGAGACGAGGATGTGGGAGTTTAGAGTTCAACTGTGGAAAAGACAAGCCTGCTGAAAGACATTCTGGATGACCGCTCCAGCGACCAGGCCTTTGGTCCACTCACCCCTCCGCCCGCTGGAGGCCAAACTGAACACAGTGATTCAGCTATGACCACGCAGAGAGCAACCTGCAATTTTGAAATCTTTTATTACAGGGCTTTTTTGACATTTGGCTACAGATACGTCAGTAGGAAAGGTGTCCAGTCTGGACTTTCTTTTCTCTCCCGCATTTTCTCCAAACAATTCGCAGAGTATGTCTGGGCCCTGTTAGAGGACCACCCCACAATCCTCCTCTCTGTCTGCGGGTAATTATCTCCATGCTTGTAGGATGGTCAATGTGGAGCAGGTGTGGGTTTACGCATTTATCGCCCTAAGGCGGCAATGAGTGGAGGGGGGTTGTAATCCTAAATTCTGCATTAATAAGCAGTGGAAACTAACCACAGCATTAAGAGATGGAAACCATTCACTGCCTTGTAAGAAGTTTTATGCTCTTTTTTCCAGCCATAGTGTTTGGGGCGTAAGCAGGCCCTAGCTCCAGAAGCCAGGACGATGTTCCACAATATAGCATGATATTCAGCTTGAAGCCAGGAATAGCCCGTCACTGTCTATACACCAGAACAGTGTTGTTCTGCAGCACCGTGTCAACCGGTGTGACATGTGTCAGTAGATGAGGTGGATGCTTGATGCACTATGTTCTGTAATCCAATGTAATACATCCCCTGCTTACACACACACACACACACACACACACACACACACACACACACACACACACACACACACACACACACACACACACACACACACACACACACACACACATATATATATGTGACACAGTGGTGCAGTGGTTAGTGTGGTCGCCACCTCACAGCAAGAAGGTCCTTGGTTCAAGCCCCAGGGTAGCCCAACCTTGGGGGTTGTCCTGGATTGTCCTCTGTGTGGAGTTTGCATGTACTCCCCGTGTCTACATGGGTTTCGTCTGGGAGCTGAGTTTCCTCCCACAGTCCAAATACATGTAGGTCAGGTGAATCAGCCGTACTAAATTGTGTGTGTGTGTGTGTGTGTGTGTGTGTGTGTGTGTGTGTGTGTGTGTGTGTGTGTGCCCTGTCCAGGGTGTCTTCCCACCTGCCGCCCAGTGACTGCTGGGATAGGCTCCAGCATCCCCACAACCCTGAGTAGGACAAGCGGTTCGGATAATGGATGGATGGATATATGTATATATATATTTTTTGGTAAATAAATATAGTGTTTTCTAGTCTACCAACCACTCAAAGCACTTAACAGTGTGTGCCTCACATTCACCCATTCACACACTGGTGGTGGAGGCTTCCATGCAAGGTGCCAACCTGCTCATCAGGAGCAGTTAGGGGTTCAGTGCCCTGCTCAAGGGCACTTCAACACACTCACCAGAGGAGCTGGGGATCGAACCAGCAACCTTCAATTACTAGAATACCACTCTACCGCCAGAGCCATATATATATATATATGAACTGTCACAGAAAATACAAGCATACACATTATACACACTTGGTGCCTTATGGCTGTGTCCTATGAAATCATCAACACACTCCTTTTTTCATGCTCCTGGGTTGGCTTTGTTCTTTAATGAAAGATACAGAGGAATGACACATAACACATTCAGACATATGCTGTCCCTGTTGTACCTTACATACAAACAAAACAAACAAACAAACAAACAAACAAAACAAGATAACATTACGCTGCTCTGAAAGCAGATGCCCGCTTGCGTGGTCAGATTAATCTTTAAAGATGCAACCCAAGTAAGAGTGGAAGTAGAAACCCCAGGTTAACGTGCGTTCACATCCAAGCCTCATTCACATTCAAGCCCAATCCTGCACGCTACGATGTGATGCATAGCAAGGACACTGCCGCAGCCGCAGCTACTCTCTTGTGACGGGAGCAGCGGCAAAGAGGCGAGATCGTTATATGACTTTGCCGGAACGGGGAAAGGACAGTGGGCACCGCTGCGCTCTCGTGCAGATGCCTCTCTGTGCACCGTAACGCGGTGTAGCCATGCCATCACGCTGAGAACATGTGCTCCTCTGCATCCTCCAGATGCAAGGAGATGCGAAGCAGCTGCTAGTCCGCTGGGCAGCTCAAGCAAAGGACCCGCGTTCTTGCCAAGTTACAACCCAGTGATTTTTTAGAAGTTGTTATTATGGTCCTCTGCCCCATGTAGAGTGAAAGATTAGGGACTTAAAGGTTCAAAAAGAGCTATGTGTAATGACCCTGGTCAGACACGGTACCGTGAGCGGAGTCAAAACAGACACCTGACCTTCTTAGAGGTCTTGCAACTACATTGTTATAAAGCCCCGGCAGCCCCTCCAAGCCGCGCGGAGAGCCGACATGTGCTTGTCAACATTATTATTTCATGATTCACGCGCGGCTGCACCTTATGTTTAAATGACGATCCTTAAAAGTACGCAACTAGCAAATCAAACCAGGGTTCCACTTGAAAACATGAGAGACAACCCTTGTTTGCAATCTGGAGGATCCTGAACATGATCTGCTGCAGTCAACAAGGAGTCCAATAATGAGCTTAAGGTTTTGATTGGACTGAGATAATGGTTAACCTCCGCTTTTTCTCTGTAAAATAACTCCCCCCTTTTTTCGTAAGAGGTCATAAACTTGTATGCAAAACATCATATAGCTGCAGATTGTTGTGTTGTAGTGTTGTTATTCTACTTTAAGTACAGAGAGAGCCACGAAACCGGATTCAAATTCCATGTAGTGCAAATCCACGTGGCCGATAAACATGATTCTGATTCTGGTTCAGATTCGGATGATTCTGATATGGACACACTAACGTGTTGCAGAAGGCCTGCAACGATTTCATATCAAAGATGATGCAGCTCATTTTTATCTATCGCTTTTTTTCCTAAGTTTAGAGTTTCTCTTACACTTCCACACCCGCACCCATTCAATATACTTACACACAACATGCAACACAGGCCAGCAAACAAAAACAACACTTGCAACACGTAAGATGCACGACACACACGCACACACACACACACACACACACAGAATACAATGACTGTCATCTACTTCTTTGAGAAAAACAGAAGTAATGAGCACAATCAATCACACGAAGCCACAAATTGTCTCACGACTCCGCTTCCAGTAAAGGCCGACTTGACAGCGCGGAGACAGTCACTGCGACTTAGACGGCAAACGCCCGTGCATGACTGCCTGGTGGCCTTTCATGATTGTGTACAATATTGAGGCTGGGTCCACTTACAAGGCCCTTCGCCCTGTGACTGGCCAGGGAAGATCAAATTATACCAATGTCTTCTTTCCCTCGGGGACCCTGAAAAGGCATTATGTTGCTCCGGATATCCAGGGTCAAAGCCCGTCTACCTCATTCCTTACAGCTGTGGCTGTTGCTCTGAATACTGAAGCTGGGCTATCCAGTCCCAGATCTGAAAAAAAAAAAAAAACCCTGCGTCGGCTTCAGGTGTTGGCAGAAAACACGATAGTAAAACCAACGCCAGATGCAAGAAACGCATTTGCAGAATGCAAATATGTAAATTTTGTCTTTTGACGTCATGCCGAAGTTGAGACGTGTACATACTGTAACGTGCATGGATAAGTAGACACGCTGGCCGCCGGCTGGCGGGTCTGACCCTTTAGTCGAGCGGTTAGCGATGTCTCCTGCGGTGCGGGCGATACGGGTTCGCCTCCCGGCCGCGGCAGTTTCTGTGGTCGAGTTGTCCCCCGAGTTCGCTACAATATCTGTTATGGTTGAGAAACTGTGCCCTCTCCATCTCAGTAATCACAAAAAAGTAACAAAAATCACATGTTATTTAACCGTTTGTGAGAACAGATATATTGCCGTGAAACAGGAGCGTAGCGAAAAAACTGGGCTGCGTATCGATTCGTCCCGAATGGCCGAGCAAGCAGAGATCTGTTTCAACCCAACGTTCCCTCTTTGATGGTTTTAGTGCATTTAACCTGTGGCAATTTTACCTGAAACACGATAACATCGGTTTTTTTCCTTTTCTCTTTTTCAGACATTATAAAACGGCTAATCCCATCAACCTCGACTTTCCATTACCTCGCTCATTGGTGTGTGAATTGCCGACATCTAACTGAGTCGGTCCATCGCAAATGAGGGCTGGATATGTGCTTGCCAAAGCAGGCTTGAGGGCATCCCTTCAAAGGACTTCAGCCTCGTGTTATCATCAATTAATTCCCTCAGAGGGACTGCAGACACGTTCCGGTCTCAGAGGGGTTGGTAATGCTGCCCTGATCCACACAAGGCAAATCAAAGGGGACTGCGGCCTGTGAGAAGGGGAGCAGGGTGCACCCCTGCCCAGGCACCATGCCTTCCCTCCCGAGCGCTCTCTCATCTCCAGAGGGAAGCTTTTCACATGAACTTCATTACATCCCCTCTCGCTGCCCACCTCTCAATGCACCTCTTTGTCTCCCGTAATCTGGGGGATCCTTCAGGATGGCTAGCTTGAGTTACACATTGGAGAGTATCTCAAAGAGTCTGGAAGGCATTTCAAAGGGGAGGGGGGGCCGCCATATCATCCGACCGTGGTCTTCATGTCCGCGTCTTATCTCGAACCCGGAGTCGAGTTGGCCGCGTACGGCAAGTGAATAGCTTCCTTCCATATCCGTGATGTTGTTTTTGCCGATTTGTCAGTTTGTCCGAGCACAAAAGAGGGGAAAAAACAAGAGATGTTCTGTGTTAGGAAATGCCTGTGAATGTTTATGTGCTACTATGAATTTATTAGGTAAGGGGTCTTTTAGACACAGCCAACTCCTTTATACTGGATCCCATACCCCGAGGGCCACATTATTAACAACGTTGAGACACTCAATGCCTCAGTCTAACTTTCTTTTTCTATTTTTTCACGAAAGTAACAACAAAAACCTGTTTAAATCTGAACTACTTGGTTTCCATTTGCAATAATCCAATACAGGCTGTAGTTTGATTAAATCCTCACGACTTCCGCGCTCCTGAGATAAGCCCGCTATGCACTTAGGAGACGAGAGGAGATCTGGGATATCAACTTTTCAAAGCAGGCCAGCAAAGCCAAGGAAGCTTCACTGATGTGCCGGCCAGTGCCTTTTAGCAAGGCCTAATCCCTGCATAGCCTTTCACTCTTGAAAGAGTGACCATCAGTTTCATTCCTCCTTCTTCTTCTTTTTCATTAAGGCTTTGTTTCACATCAAAAGGCTGTGCAGGTTCGTCCTTTGATTGGTATAAGCTCTTTATTACCGCCCGTGGAATATGTTCAGTTTTTAGAAACACAATGGCTCATCTTTGTTAGGTAAAATGCAGGCGCTCCAGTGTTGATAACCTGGTCTGCACTTGGAGGTTGGCAGTGGCACAAGGTAAAGAAACCATTTCGAGTGGGAGCTTAGCGGTTCATATCTAGAGCCAGTGTCATGCCAAGGTAAAGAGAAAAAGGAAGAAGTGGCAAGAGACCGTTGGCTCTCATCTGTCATTTCAACGAAGCGCGTTAAGTGGAAAAATGCATAGGCAGGAATCATGCTCAAAATGGGTATAGTCAGAAATCCCCCCCAAAAAGTCGCTCACCTTTGCCTTCAACCAGGAATCAGGAGCACTGCCACTTACAAAATATAATTTCCCCCAGCCCACAGCAGTGCAACACAAAGACAAAAACCCATATCCAAGAACTACAAGAACTACAAGAACACATATACCTAAACTAACACATATATCCAAACTAAACAAAAAAATCACTGTCCAGTAGAACGAACGCCAGCCAGGGTGACTGTCAGAACTGCCGGTCTGCATGGGCTAGCAGTTAGCTTAGCCTGCCCCACTTCCGCATCCTGTCAGACTGCCCTAGGTGTTTCCTCTTTGGGTGCAGCTCCAGGCAGGGCCGTGGTCCTTGGGCCCATAGGATGCAGCAGACCAGGCTCCCTCAGCCGATCCAACACTAGCTCTCCCAGCCAGACACCTTCGATACACCTCCCTGCACTCCACACGACGACACTAAAAACACAGTCAATGCCAGGCGAGGCCGCCACCAGACCACCCTCAGTGTTATCGGAACTGCTGGTCGGCATGGGCTAGCAGTTAGCTTAGCCTGCCCCGCTTCCGCATCCTGTCAGACCAAGCTCTCCCAGCCGATCTAGCACCAGCTCCCTGAGCCATCAAATGAAGACACAAACTTAGACGCAGACGTGGACAAAGACACTGCATGGACGGTACTGGTTGAGGCCACCACAAACATGAATTCATGCCACCATCTTCCCACACCGGAAGCAGAATTTCAAAATCCCATCACAGAAAAATTACACTGGACACAACATACAGCGATTTCAAAGATCTTCTGTAAGGAAAACAGTAAGTTGAAATCAATATTTATCACTACTTTATGGATTTTACATCAATCAAGAATACAGATGTGTGTCTATCGGATGCAGATAGCTTTACAAAAGGAGGATTTGTGGATCAGAAAAGTGTCTGGTATGGCCACCACTGGCCTCATGCAGTGTGACACATTACCTTCGCATAGGGTTGAGCAGGACGTAGATTGTTGATGTCCCACTTCTCCCTCAATGGTTGTATGAACATGGATGATATTGGTGGGAACTGGAACATGCTGTTCCATATGCTTATTTAGGACATCACATCCTCAGTTAATCGGTCGGCATGTCCTGTGAATATGCAGGCCATGGAAGAACTGGGACATTTTTAGCTTCCAGGGACAGTGACCACATCCATGGGAGATGGGACTGTAAATTATCATATTGAAATATGGTGAGAGCAGATGACTGGCATCACGAAGGGCCTCGAAATGTCCTCTTCCCTGCATACATTAACATGGCCATTATCAAAACAAACTTTTTGTTCATTGTTTGTAGATCATACCCGTCCATTTCATTACCCCATCCACTTAAAGGCAATCTGTTTACATTGTTAGAACCAGCAATCTGCTCAGCCCCACGATCTAATTCACTACCAAGCACAGTTGAAACCAGGACTCTTCTCCAGAGGAAACCTCTCCCGTGTTACAATGACCAATCGTATCTGTTTGTACACTCAGGTCGGCTACAAGGCTAAAGTGGGCTCAAGTCTAGATCCTGGTGTTTACAACAAGTGCACAATCAGTTTCCCCGCTATGATTTTTGACCATTTTGAATTTGGTTGCACAAACGTTAGCTGTGGAGATGGCTGGACTCCGCACAAGCTAAGCTGCTGAATGCAATGTCCCTGGATTGATGTGACCTGCTCTTGTTAGAATGCCAGCTGGATGTACTGCCAAATTCCCAAAATCAAACGTAGGAGATGGCAGATGATAAAGAGGTATACATTCGGTCCTTCAACAACAGCTCTCGTGGACATTCCTGCCGCCAACATGGCAGCCGCACACTCCCTGAAGGCATTAAACATCTGTGGCATTGTGCTGTGGGACAAAGATGCATATTTCAGACAGCCTTTTTATTCCTGCAGGCGAACTGCACGCAAAAGTCGTGCTGTTTGATCGACATCTTAATATGCTACGCCTGTCAGCTGGACGGAGAGGCAAGGGGAAAACCGTCATTTACAGGAATGTAAAGAAATTTTGTGCACAAAGTTCGACAGAAACAAGGGTTTTATTTGCGTGGAAAAATGCTGGAATCGTTTATTTGAGTCAATGAAACATGGGACCAGAACTTCACATATTGCATTAAAATTGCTGTTCAGTGTACTTTCAGATGAAGAAGATTCCTTAGAAATGAGCACTAAAACAATACCACGAAAAAAAGGAAATGTCCCATTTAAAAGCTATATCTAACCATACAATGTCATTTAATAAAAAATACACAGTAATAGCTTGCATCTATAAACAATGATTAAAAAAAAGACAAGAAAAGAAACATGAAATTGAGAGTAATACAATATTAACACGTCCTTTAGGGTGTCATTGTGTCCTGTGGTGGTGCAGCTTTGCACTTGAGAACACGGCACCTCATCTCATGGCGTGGCTTACAACAGCCCCTCTTAGAGAGCCTGCCATTACCCTGAAGCAGTGAACCCCCCCCCCTTTTCTCCCCAATTGTATCCGGCCAATTACCCCACTCTTCTGAGCCGTCCCGGTCGATGCTCCACCCCCTCTGCCGATCCGGGGAGGGCTGCAGACTACCACATGCCTCCTCCGATACATGTGGAGTCGCCAGCCGCTTCTTTTCACCTGACAGTGAGGAGTTTCACCAGGGGGATGTAGTGTGTGGGAGGATCCCACTATTCCCCCAGTTCCCCCTCCCCCGCCAAATAGGTGACCCGACCGATCAGAGGAGGCGCTAGTGCAGCGACCTGGACACATACCCACATCCGGCTTCCCAACCGACGTACCCGGAGGTAACACACGAACCCCCGTGTTGGTAGGCAACAGAACAGACCACCAGGCCACCCGGATGCCCTGAAGTGGTGAATTTAAATCCTGGTGAGTTCTAACACACATCACAAAAATTTCATCAGAGGATAAAGAAAGCTGAAAGACATTTTGTCAGGGTGTCCTTGTGTGAAGGCAGGATTTGTGGTTTACACAGCCCATTATTGTAACCCACTCACCATACTGTACAGTTACAGTTTAGAGTACTAAAAAGATTAAGATTACACCATAGCAAAGTAAAATAAGTGGATTTTTTTTTTTTTTGAAGGGATACTGTACAACTTACACCGGTCATGTAGGCACATCAAGCTTGACAACCGTATGTTAGATTTGACTTCAGAGTTGAGCGCCGTGTGTAAATAATAACTCACACTAACCCTTAAGGCGAGGGACATCTTCCTGGACAGTGAATCACACAGCTTTTTCCCATTCCATGAATGCCACCAATAAGAACAGCGGTTGTTGAAGGCTGTCATTATCCTTCATCAATTGATACCAAGCACATCATCCCGAGTTACACCAAGTATTTGCAGCCTTGGCTGTTTCCAACCATAAATTTTATAGTCAGACATATAATTTGATTCCTGCTGAAGGCCTGATGATGTCAGAGAAGTCTTTACCATTTACTGGCAGCAGTTGTGAAATATCTAAGCCATGTTGATTAAAGCCCAACCGCGTTCCCAGAACCCCTCAAATGCAGTTTGATAGGGCTCTCAATATGGAGGGTCAATCCAAAGTGGCTGACGTCATACGTAGTTTAAAGACCCCATCTTTTCTTTTTCTCTTCTTGATATAAACATTCACAGGTTCATGCATGAACTCTTGAAAGGTAGGAATCTGACGAAAAACAATGGGTCTCTCTGTAATTCAAAATATAGCCCCACTTCGCCCCCAAAGTGTAAAATCACAAGGTGGACATTTACATTATCAAAAACTCAAGTTAAGCTTACAAGTTAGCGACATACTGTTAGTACCTGTATCAACAATCCACCAAAAAAAAAAAATCAATAAGAGTTGGCAGTTGAATAAAACAAATATCAGCAGAGCCAATAGCCTACTATAACAAGAAAGTGTTAATTATTGATTATAATAATAAATAATATTAGTTATTAATGATAACACATTTTCATGGTTTTTGGAAAAATAAAGAAAAAGCATGAAAAAAAGAAAGAAAAAAGAATCAAGCCAAATTAACATTTGAACAGATTCAACACAACATAATTCACCTGGTGAGGGTCCCCCCCCCCCCAATATGTATGAACATTTTCAATCAAAGCCAAAATTAAACAACACACTTAGAGACAGCCAACATGTTGCAGAACTATGAAAATGGTCGGCGGTCATATATGACAAGAAAAGTTGTACAAAGCGCTGCCACAGGAACGTTTAAGTCCATTTAAACCTTACAGAAAGTGTTAAGACACTGTCCTAGTTTCCCCTTTAATGACCTTGAGCGAACTCGCTGGTCAAGTCAGCTGCATTATATGAGCTCAATTTAAGGTCATTATTTTTCCGACTTCCTTCTAGAAAATTTACATATATATTATTACAATGAAACCCAATGTTCCCAGATTTTATATAAAACAAAACAACAGACGAATCAAAGGCACAAATACCCTCTTGCAGTTTAATAGCAAGGTTCGGATAAAATATGACAATGACAGGCGCCAACGACTCTGAATCTGATTATATGCCGGTACAGAAGAATTAATGAACTCGGGTTAACGCTGCCAGTGAGTTTGAAGAGAGCAGTATCACAAACAAGAGAGAGAAGATAAACACAATCCAAATGGCTGAATAAAGAGGGAATAACACCATCAGACTGTTTGTTAAGAGCAACACAGTGTTGTTTTGGCTCGTTCACAGTGGTCCTTCTCTCAAATGAACTCCCCCCGAAATGGAATTGATTGGATGTTCTGCTGCTGCCAGCGACAGCGCAGCCGGGCCAGTGGCATGTCTCTCAGGTTTTCAAACTCTGAGAAACCCAGCTGGTTGAGGATGTCATAAACCCCGGCCCTGGCAGCCACCTAGCATGGACGAGAAACAAGGGAAATGTTAATGTACAAGGCGACCCGAGAAACCAGGCTGCACAAACAGTTCATTTGTCGCGCTGACCGCGCAGTTAACGATCACCATTTACAATGTCGATCTTCAAAACTACCTTATTTGTCTAATGTGAAAGTTTTACACACGTGTCGGTGAGACTTGCAAGCTGCGAATGCCTTCAGATAGCGCACACTGCGATGCCAAGGGCATACATCACTCAGTTGCCCTGAGTCATTACTGTATGAGCGGGGGCAAATAAAACAGCTGGGGAACATTTCCCCCGAGAGAGCAGCGCTAAACGTCAAGCTTACTAGGTCAAGCTGACTCATGGTCCACAGAGGCTTTCGGACAGAATGGATAGGATGGGAAACACCATGGACGACGAAACACATCTGGCTCAGAGGCCAAACAATATGCTGGACGAACCTAGGGCAGAGAGCGGCTGCCTTGCAAAAACACAAGATTTAATACACCATTAAAACTGACACAGCTTGTCGGGTTTAGTCTGCCAGGTGTCCAATCTCACTCCTCAGTAAGGGACTATACAGGGGAGGGACGTTTGGCCTCTGCATTGTGTGAGACCCTATCAGAACGAAGAAAATCAATACAACACAGATTTCAAATACAGGCTATGTAGCAATCACAGCACTGTAAGATGGCGATAGAGGGAGCGACTATCCCTGAACTGAGGGGGGGGGTGTCTAAGAGTATATCTGTCACCATCTTACAATGCTGTGATTGCAGCTGTTCCCCAATCCTCTGTGAATAGTACACATGGCCGATGAAACTCTAGTTAATGGTCACGCCTATTTGCATATGAAACCGACCGTTGGTTTCGGTTGTTGTGTCACTGTATTGTTTACAAGGGTGGGGATACCTGCAGATGGGGATACCTGCAGACTGCAAGTATCCCCACCCTTATAAACAATACAGTGACATAACGACCGAAACCAACAATCGGTTTCACATGCGAACTACCCTGACCTCTGTTTAAAAGGGGGATACCTGCAGTCAGTTGAGACTGAAGAGGTCACTTAGACGAGTGATGAAACATTTCTCCCACTAAACGATGTGTCCAGATGAACTGATTCAACTTTCTGAGACTATCGAAGTTGTTCACTGACTTCTCAGTTGATTTGGCTTTAATAGCCACACAAATACTACCTCTGGATTTACCTTCATCTCTAAGGTACATAAGCAGAGAAGATGACCAAACCGCAGTTTTCACTGAGGACTGTATGTAGAAGAGAAGGTTTTTCAACTGTGGAGCATGGGATCTTTTACACAAGATCTTTTTGTATATATGTTTAACATACTAGGTGTGTATGAATTCCTCACCCTGGCCATGGACTGCTAACCTCATACAGATTGAACATGAGTATGGCGATGCCCTTGAGGGCTTTAGGGGGACCACTGTATAAAGCGCTACTCAACGTTGG
This sequence comes from Lampris incognitus, assembly GCF_029633865.1. NCBI lineage: Eukaryota > Metazoa > Chordata > Actinopteri > Lampriformes > Lampridae > Lampris > Lampris incognitus. The sequence continues at coordinate 27,476,044 of NC_079227.1, read as the reverse complement.
TTTATATTTTTGAGAACGTGCTATCGGGTTTTGTTATGTGCAACATGCCGAGGAGGACTTGGCAAACAATAGCTGAAATAATAGTATCAGGATATCCCTTACTGTAACATGGATTACAGTTTCTTTGGCCAGCATTGTGCGGAGATGCTGTCCAAAGAAACCACACAGATTGTGGTCAGTCCAGCTAACAACCCCCTGACGGTGCAAAACTCAACGTTACAACAGGGATCGTGTATCACCGAAAAACGTAAAAGTCAAAGCTGCACTGACCAAAAACCCTTCAGGACCAAAGATTCTGTTATCAAGGTCACTGCACCTCCATTGACCATATATTAAAATCCTATTACAACTGAACTGTCTATTAGCAACTCCACAGCTTGGGTCTACTGAGTGATCCTTTCCATACAGCATGACACAAACTGCATGGCTGGCGTGGGATTTATTTTCTTTAAGGAAGTGAGTGGGTGTAGGGGAAGGATTAGTCAGTGGATCCGACCCCCTGGGGAAAGTGGTTTGTGCCATTCAGGACAGGACATAATCTGAATCATGTATTCCACTGGACGGATGTCTAAATAGCAACTGTGTGAAAATCACTAAGCATCAATAATAGAGGGTGTCAGACAAAACAGACCCTTTTGGACTTATTCAAGGTACTCTGGAGTTTAGGAAAGAGGGTGATGGGGGACCCTGGAGATATGGAGCGCACTTTCTGTATGGGAAAGCTGAACACCGTGACTGTAGTCTCGCCCTCCAGTGCTCCAAGGGGAGCTGCACACAGAAGTAATGAAAATGAATTAAAATTATGAAAATAGGGGTCCGCGGAGGTGTAGCGGTCTAAGCATCGGCTTTGTGTCGATGCAGTTGCCCACTGGGGACCTGGGTTCGCACCTCGGTCTCGTCAGATCCGACTACGGCCGGACTCGATGAAGCAGTGATAACTGGCAACGCTGTCTTCGGGAGGGGAGCGGAGTCGGCTTGTGTTCGTCACATGAATGCGTCTCTGTGTGTGTCGGAAAAAGTAGTGGTTCGGCCTGGATTCGCCTTGTCACGAAAGTTGCGAGGCGTCTCCTTCGAGACTGCCGGCTGGAGAGATGCAGTTGGAGAACGCATGCAGTGTGAGGGTGGGAGTTTGAACTAAAATAGGGGATCGATTGGCTACTAAATTGGGAGAAAAAGGGAAAAATCAGAAATAAATTAAAAAAAGAATTATGAAAATAAGCATCTGGGTAGCGTAGCGGTCTATACCGTTGCCTACCAACACGAGGATCGCCGGTTCAAATCCCCGTGTTACCTCCGGCTTGGTCGGGCGTCCCTACAGACACAATTGGCCGTGTCTGCGGGTGGGAAGCTTGATGTGGGTATGTCTTCCGGTCACTGCACTAGCCCCTCCTCTGGTTGGTCGGGGTGCCTGTTCGGGGGGGGGGGGGGTAGCGTGATCCTCCCTCATGCTACGTCCCCCATTGTGCAACTCCTCACTGTCAGGTGAAAAGAAGTGGCTGGCGACTCCACATGTATCAGAGGAAGCATGTGGTAGTTTGCAGGCCTCCCCAGATCAGCAGAGGAGGTGGGGCAATGACTGGGATGGCTTGGAAGAGTGGGGTAATTGGCCAGGTATGATAGGGGAGAAAAAGGGGGGAAAAGCCAATTACAAAAAAAAAAAAAAAAATTATGCCAATGATGCATGAGCTTTAAAAAAAGAAAAGAAGCCAAGTCGCAGGAGTTGAGCTTGGATGTCTCTGGAGCATGTTTTTGTTTTAGTGCGAAGCAGGCCAACGCTTGGAGTTTGCGGGCGTAGGGTGGTTATCTAAAGGGTGACAGTGAAAGGAGATGGCGGGGATGTCTCCTTTAATGTATCCAATCAACGGGATCATACAGTCATTAGACAACTTTAATGATGGGTGTGAGGTTGGGGTGCCGAGGTGGGGGGGGGGGGGCTGGCCTTTCCCACAGTCGGCCATCTCAAAGGCCCCACATACTAAGCCGGTACGGGGGGACAGGGAGGCCTCTGTGCCAAACATCAAAACGGCTTGACTGACTGATAGGGTACCTCTCCAGGAGGCATGCATGGTATGCACTGTACACAAGTCCGGCCATTGTATAACTGGCCGCGTCATGGCTCCGCAAAATGTGCATTTCGATTCAATATTTCTTCTGATGTCCTCGGCCCTTTTGATCATGCTACACGCCCGCAAGGCGACGGGGACTAATGACCCTCGGGCGACAATATTTGTTCGATGTACCGCACAATGCACACGCTGTTGACTTTATAGGCTCTCCTTTTTCTCCCTCGCTCAACCAATATAAACAACGCAGCATCGTTACTTGGCAATTAAACGGACAGGGTGCCATGCCGCCTGACGTGTTGCCAAACAGTGCACAACACACGCGTGTGCTAATACATACAATCAAAATGAACAGGAGCAGCGCACCCTATCTGCTTGGCACAGATCCCTCCTGTACATGACTGGGGACACTGTGCTCATGCCGACGGAGGATGTTGAGTGTAAACCAATCCATGTATTCGTGCGTGCATGCATACACATGCACACATGAACACATGCGCACACACACAGACCAAAAATGGACACAGGATGGGGGACAAACTGTACTACTCTTTGCTGGCATGTTGTATAATATTGCTATAGTGGGACAGAGGTCCTGAACACAGAACCAGGGGTGGTGATGACCCTTGATGCTGTGCCTCCAGTGGGGCAGTTTGTCACTAATGATACTGCCATGGTCACTGGCGTTTGGCTAGCAAATGTGCCTGGGGGTTGGCTGGGCTGGAGCCAGGATTGTACTGCAACTGGCCCAGTGCAGATATCAGAAGACCAGAGGTATGGGAAAATAACTCGTTGGGTGGTGAATGTCACTGTACTGTCCAGTGCCAGTTTTAATGTCATTGTACCGTCCAGGGCCAGTTTTATTTGATTGATACACTGATGTTGAGCATGCACCCTTTTATTTGCATCTCAAGATTAGAGCCAATAAATTATGACTGATAAACCGCCTTGAAAAATGGAACAGACTGGATTTGAAAGGGTATTTCATCTAGTCATTTTTTCACATTGTGTTTGACATATAGGTGTAACCATGTGTGTGTGTGTGTGTGTGTGTGTGTATGTATGTATATATATGTATATATGTCTGTGTGTGTGTGTGTGTGTATTATAAGAAGTTTGTAGTAGGTCAGGGAATGGGATTACCAGCAGTTAGCACTATCTTGGGTACGGTGCCTAGTTGCACACATCATTTAGATGGAAATGGCCAAACTCTCCTCACACAGTCCTTACTGGCGAATCTTTCCCCAAGGCCAAATTCCCTTCCCTTAAACAATGTCTTTGTGCTTGTTCAGCTAGAATTTACTGTCGTGAATTTAGATGAGATCGTGAACAGATGAATGTTTTACATTTTTACTACCGAGGCAAATATTCATTAAGTCATTGTTAAAACTGACAGAGCAAACCTTAGAGGAGTGAGCTATCAAAAATACTCATACACTCTCACACACGATATATTATATAATATGTGTTTGTGAGTATATTTTTTTGTGTGTACTAAGTATGCTGTATCCCTCTTCAATTTCGTTCATTCACGAAAAACAGCCAACGGAAAATCAAAACCACTGCAGCCGCCGAACAATTTTACTTTGAGTGCTGCAAAATGTGAATTGGGTCACATTTTGCAGTCCACTGCAGTATTGTGAATCTCTGTGGTGATCCACAACACTGCAATGGACAGTAGTGTCAAACAGGTGGTCAATGGATGCAGGGAGAATGACAACGAATACTTTTAGCACCCGCTCAATTTTCATCGCGAAGGTTTTGAGTATCACGCCGATATACGGGGTAAAACTCTCGGGGTTTTGAGACACCCGCCGTGCCACAAAGCGAGAGCCGCGTGGTGTCTTGTCCCCTCCGTGTACGTCTGTATTTTCTCATGGCATAACTGGGCCATTAGAGTCACTCTGATGCACCACATAGATTCCCTATTCATAACAGGAAGAATATGCCCCGATTGTCTACGCATATTTCTGGGACAATTGTTTTCACAGCAATTGTTCCAGTCTATTTTGGAATTCTGTGTTTTTTCGTTCCGTTTATTCCACCTCAATAAGGACAAATGAGGAGATATTCATTCAGTGATTTCCAAACATCCCAGGCCCTTGGTTGTGTTTGTCCCAACAGTCAACCCGCCAGATAAGATCATACAAAAATTCCTACCGTCACCCAGACTGATTTTTTTTGCTTTCGTCTTCATGATTTTTTTTTTAAGACTTACCCACTGACACCTTCGAACTTGCACGCTGCAAAACTTAGGTGTTGCTGTTGTCTTAGGTTGCAGGTTAACTCCTTAGAGCGACAACGGGATCAACACAGCCTGCCCAGTTCCCATGTTTCTGAATGTGGAAATCCTGGGAATGGGGGGTGGCGTCGGTCATTTTCGTTTTTCTATCAATCAGTACCGTTCAACAGCCACTGGTCACATCATGCTTCAAGTAAGCTGAAATATCATACACAGCCCCTTTAAATGATCTCACCGATGAGAAAAGTCTAAAATACTTTGGCTGCGACACCTCTAATGGGTGAATTCTTCCTTGCACTTTTTTTTATAGTTTCTATGTTTTCAACAGGTCAGGTTCAACATGCTGGAACAAACATTTTCAATGCCATGATGCCCGTGACTCTTTCCTTCCTTCAGTGCGGGGGGGTGGGGTGGGCACTGAAAGTCTGCTCATTTGTTTGGAATGCACATAAATTCCATGCTTCGCTGTAGGGGCACAGCTGGCCAAACGATTAATGTACCAACAAAAACACGGGGCCTAGACGTTATGAAGTTCAATGTGTGAAGAAACAGGCCACAATAGAACCAGAATAAGCTTGTAAATTCCTGGGGGAAAATCCAAATGAAACTCTGGTAACGGTTCACAGCGCACACACTGCAGAGCAAGAAGTGGGAAGAAGCTGTGATTCCTCTGAGCCCCCCCCCTTTTTTTTTCAGCCAGCAGAATTTTGACAGCTGTTGCATGGTGGGTAATCAGTTGGTGGGGTTTAATGAAGTCGGGGAAGCCAACTAACCGCGCAGTTCGAGGAAAAAGTGCAGGAATCTCGAAAATGTTACGTTTATCCTTTCGTGGGCTCTGTTATGTCGGTAAGCAAAATTGATCCTCATTAATGCTTAATAGAGTACACGTCCAGCCGGCAGGTCGCTCGGCAGGCTTTCCATGGGTAAATTGCGGAGAGACTCGGAGAGTCACGGTTGGAGGGGTGTGTGTGTGTGTGTGTGTGTGTTTGGGGTGTAAGAGTGATAGTGTGCACTTCATTGGTGGGACTAAGCTGGAAATAGGGTTAAGTAAGAATTAAGAGCTACATCATTATTCGCTTGGCCGAAATCATTACTCTATCTTTTGAAAGAGGTCGATTTGAAGTTCTTCGCTTTGATTTGGGTACGATATATTACCTAACCGGATGAGCACACTGATAATCTTCAGTTACGCTTGGGTTGTAACATAAATAAAAAGTGGAGTGACGGTTTTGTGTACCTGATCCATCCAGACGGTGAAGGAGCGCTGCCACGAGTCTTTCTTCTCTAGGTGAAGGTAGGTGTTAAAAAGGATGAGGTACATGTAGCGCTCCAGGCACTGCAGGCTCTTCAGCAGCAGCTGCTTCGACTCCTTCTCCGTCTTGCCGCTTTTGATCTAGGCAGGGAAGGCGAAAGCAGCAGATTCAACATGGTAAGAGTTTCTTTTTTTAATCTTCCAACAATCAAGCACAATAAAAAGGACCCGCTTGCTCGGCGGCAGCTGTTTCCAATCGACCGATCTGTTCAGGAATAAGGCGTTTCAGGTGATTCTGGTTTTGCGATGCATCAGATGGCCCTCGCTTTTCATTTACTGCCATTAAGCAATTTTCATTTCACTATGCTGTGTTTATGGTTAGGCAGGCTTCGATGTTAAAGATCAGATAAGTTCATTCCAATGAGAGCTGCAGCCAATCTCATTAATAAATTCCTTTTATGCAGGCAGTTTATACGCACAGCACACAGCTGGTTTGCTGCTCAACATTTAACATTGAACCCCCCCCAGTTGGATAAACATGGTTAAAAAACTATTATGTACTTACAAGAAAAATAATCATTAAAAAAAAAATCTAAATGTGATTCCTATTAATACAAATCTGTGATGCTTAAAATGGCAAGCAAATCTAATACAATAATGATCGTTTTCACAAATGGAACATTGGGAAAGATAAATCACTTCCTGTAGTCTTATTTCTATGTTTAATGCATATAGTCAGTAATCCAGGACATGCATGATTTGCTGATCTAATTATAATGAAATATGATTTGGGCTTCTCTAACATCCTTTTTGCTATGCTACATCCACTCCGCCCACATGGACATTATTTCAGTTTACTATGGACATAACACTGTTTTTTTTTCCTTTAGGCCATCAGCATGTCTATACAGTAATAAATTATAAAGCAAGCCATCCAGAAAAAGCAGTAGACTCAACGAAATCGTGAAATCTTAAAAAACAAAAACAAAAAAGGACCTCTACCTGTTTTTATATTTCTGTAAAACAAGTGAATAACTGAGCTGAATGGGCAAATATTGCTTCCTATAATTGATTTCACTCCTCCAGTAAAGAAAAGAGCAACTACCACTTTTGGCGGCTCCCGTTAGGGGTTGCCACAGAGGATCATCCGTTTCCATCTCTTCCTGTCCTCTGGATCCTCCTCTGTCACGCCAGCCACCTGCATGTCTTCCCTCACCACATCCATAAACCTCCTCTTTGGCCTTCCTCTTTTCCTCTTCCCTGGCAGCTCCATATTCAGCATCCTTATCCCAATATATCCAGCATCCCTCCTCCACACATGTCCAAACCATCATAATCTTTTCTCTCTTGCTAAGCTGTCCCTCTAATATACTCGTTCCTAATCCTGTCCTTCTTCGTCACTCCCAATAAAAATCTTAACATCTTCAACTCTGCCACCTCCAGCTCCGCCTCCTGTCTTTTCGTCAGTGCCATCATCTCCAAACCATATAACATAGCTGGCCTCACTACCATCTTGTAAACCTTCCCTTTAACTCTTGCTGGTACCCTTCTGTTGCAAATCACTCCTGACACTCTTCTCCACCCACTCCATCTTGCCTGCACTCTCTTCATCACCCCTCTTCCGCACTCCCCGTTACTTTGAACAGTTGACCCAAAGTATTTAAACTCATCCAACTTCGTCACCTCTACTCTTTGCATCCTCTGTTTTGTTCCTACTGACTTTCATTCCTCTTCTCTCCAGTGCATACCCCCCCTCTCCAGGCTTTCCTCAACCTGCACCCTACTCTTGCTACAGATCACAATGTCATCATCCTCGAACATCATAGTCCACGGAAACTCCTTTCTGATCTTGTCCATCAACCTGCCCATCACCATTGCAAACAAGAAAGGTGATGTAATCATTGATGTAATCCCACCTCCACTATGACCCCATCTGTTATTCCTACCACACACCTCACCACTGTCACACTTCCCTCATACTTATCCAGTACCACTCCTACATACTTCTCTGCAACTCCCGACTTCCTCATACAATACCACACCTCCTCTCTCGGCACCCTGTCATATGCTTTCTCTAAATCCACAAAGACACATTGTAACTCCTTCTGGCCTCCTCTATACTTCTCCATCAACAATCTCCAAGCAAACATCACATCTGTGGTGCTCTTTCGTGGCATGAAACCATACTGCTGCTTGCTAATCATCACCTCTCCCACATCGTTCAACCTTCTCTCTCTCGTTTTCTTCATTCATCAGCCCCTAAAAATACTCCTTCCACCTTCTCAGCACACTCTCCTCACTTGTAAGCACATTTCCATCTCTATCCTTGATCGCCCTAACCTGCTGCACATCCTTCGCAGCTCAGTCCCTCTGTCTAACCAATCGGTACAAGTCCTTTTCTCCTTCCTTAGTGTGTAACCTCTCATACAACTCACTATACGCCTTTTCCTTTGTCTTCACCACCTCTCTCTTTGCTTGATGCTGCATCTCCTTGTACTCCTGTCTACTTTCTTCATCTCTGACTACCCCACTTCTTCTTTACCAACCTCTTCCTCTGTATACTTTCCTGTACTTCCTCTTTCCACCACCAAGTCTCCTTGTCGTCCTTCCTCTGTCAAGATGACACACCAAGTACCTTCCTAGCTGTCTCCCTCACTATTTCTGCAGTGGTTGCCCAGCCATCCAGCAACTCTTCACTACCATTCAAGTATCTGTCTTAAATCCTCCCTGAACTCCACAAAACAGTCTTCTTTCCTTCTTCAGCTTCCATTGTTTGATCCTTGGCTCTGCCTTCACTCTCTTCCTCTTCTTGCTCTCCAAAGTCAAGTCAGTAAAAGCAGAGCAGTAACACTAAAATGTCCTTACATATAAATAGAAATGCAGGAAATTACTTCTTACTATTACCATGAATAACTACAACAATGATCTTAAATGCCTGTACTAAATGTCACTGGTATAAGCAGCAGGCTTGCCTCAAAATCTTCCCTTGAAAAACTGCTTCTCAATTCAACAACTATCAATATTCATAGACACCGACTGGACACAGTAAAGTACAAGAGATTTGGTAGTTTCAAATCAATCGATTTCATCCCCACTATTCTACGTCCCTCTTTTTTCAACCAAGGAGTCCTCTGATCAGACAGTGGACGTGACCCTCAGAAAAAACAGGGGGTCAGTGACTCAGCAGTCCACCGCAGTATGCACCACAGCTGTATACTCTGCAGGCTTCCAGAACTACTTTAACTCCGCTCTTTCATTATTCGACATTATCTTGAGACTGTAACTGGGCACCCTACAGCATACCTTGGCCGATCCCTTCAGCACACATTTTCTTTCGGAGTGAGTTTACTCAGTCTAAACTGAAGTCTTTTATGGTGGCTTATAAAATGGCAAACGTTTGGCATGATGTTTGTAATCTTGTTATAAATTAAATTGTGGTCTATGACAAAGATTTGAACTGCAGTCTATTAATAGAATAATTTAGGCAAATGAATAAGCCCATAGACAGTTAGCATCTTGCTAAAATTGCAAGCCACAATGTAATGGCACCAAGACACTATTCCCATAAACATGAGTTGGAGATAATGGCTCAGAAAGACTCTACCTGTTAGTCACAAAAGAGACCTAATGTTACTCTCCTTGAAGGGAAGCGATCACAATTCTCATTCTCTCTCTTTCTCTCACTCACTCTCTCACTCTCTCTCTCTCTCTCTCTCTCTCTCTCTCTCTCTCTCTCTCTCTCTCTCTCTCTCTCTCTCTCTCATAGCAGAAAATGTGAATAATGCTACATAATACAGCTGTATGTAGCATTGTGATTCACATTTTCTTATACAATGAAGCCTATCAGCAAACCAGAAAGTATGTTTTCACATTCACAGATTGTCCACCAGTGATGTCACTGTGATGTCACTGGTGGACTCAGTTCTGTTGGTATTTCAGACATACAGAAGACTGCTCAATATTATGGCTGCCACAGACAATGTTGAAAATTGTGATTGTTTCCCTCCCCTTTAACCTAGGCTAACGAAGAAGAAAATCTGAGGGGCATCCCTCTGCCACAGACATCAACCTTTCCAACTTGTTCTCTGTCATTTAAAATTTTCAAAATGTGTTGTAGATGGAGAAGGCTGAAAACCGGTGCCTTTCAGTGCTTTAACGCTGAAGCATTAAGACCACTCTTGTGCACATTAGACCACTCCGTAAGAAGCCAAGTACACAGTGACAGCCCCGCCAATGACGCACACAGTGCAGTAGTCATAATGACAAAATTGGTTTATTTTTGTACCACCCTCTGCGATGATGACAACAGTATGGCAACATTTAAGTTATCCTTAATGGCTGGGCTGCTGTACATTTGCTCACTTTGGGCCTTGAAATTACAAGCAACTAAGTCAGCCATAAATGTTATACATGCAATACATAACAACTGAATGCATCGTCGATAGGCAGTCGGCCCTTGTCCAGCAGAATGCTGCCACTGCTGTGCAGTATTTTGACTGCTGAGGCTATCATTTCTGGAAGTATGACAGAGCCTTTAGAGAGTGTCTGCTCAAAGTGTGCAGTCTAGATATAGTCCCTCAACTCCATCAAGAGTAATGTAAATCTAGTATGCCTCTAGATTACATTAGATTACATTAGATTAGATTACATTACATTAGATATACTTTAAAGATCCTTTAGGGAAAAGTTTTATTGAATTTCCCCACAGGGACAAAGTAGGTGGGCTGGCAGTCGGAGTCATTTGAAATGTGCACAGTGCACCATATTATGGTCATTCCACAGCTGAATGACGCAACAGCGGGAGAGAGGGAGAGAGAGAGAGAGAGAGAGAGAGAGAGAGAGAGAGAGAGAGAGAGAGAGAGAGAGAGAGAGAGAGAGAGAGAGAGAGAGAGAGAGAGAGCGAGTGGGATTTCCTGTTCATTTCCAAACAGCAGTGGTGGGATCCCAGTTTTTCAGGACATGTGCGGTAGATGGGAGGAGAGCTACACCCAGGCAAAGAAATGCTATGCAGACGGTTGTCTCTGAACTCTCCGGGGGCATCGAGTGGAACAAAGGAGTACACACACAGACAAACACACACTCTCACACACTCACTCTCTCTCTCTCTCAAACACACACACCACACCACACACACACATGAACGTCTAATTTTTTCCGAGCCAGCGTCCTTTTGCCTGGCAGATGAGTGTGTTGGGGAGCAGATGAAGGCTAGTGAACCCTGAACACCCTGTGCACCCTGTACTCCCGGGGGGCTCTCGAGCACTACACACACACTCTCAACTTGCTTAGCCTGGAGATCTACAGTGCCAAAGCCTGGCAGCCATCTGTGCACAGGCTACAGCCAGACAACTCATAATGCTCAGACACACACATACAAACCACACAACACACAACACACACACACACATACTCATACACACTTACATACATTTGCCTCAGATCAGTAGCCAGGGCTGAATTTCAGGACTGTGATTCGCACCTCCACAAATCCACACAACACTTATCCTGCACTTACATACCTCAGTCATAGCAGCAACACACAGCAAACAATGCTATTCCAGCCCTCATAGGTATGTATGTATGAATGTGGTATGTATGTATGAATGTGTCTAGATTTGCATCCAAATGTGAGTGACCGATCACTGAATGCTGCAAAACTTCCAAGTTTAGAGGTTGACCCTTGTCTCAAAAGAAAAGTAAAATGTCATGTTCTCTAAACTACAGAGGAATTTTAAAAGCAACATTTTAAAAAAACATGAATATAAATTGCCACTGAGCGATGATGCACGGAACAAGAGGCATAGAAACCACAGAAATTCTCTCTTGCCTGTGCCATCAAGTTCATCTGTGAGTTATGTACTAACCATCTGAAAAATGCTTCTTCAATACAAATGAAGGAAAAACAATATGGTTGGGGTTTGGGTATGCAGTCTTTGTCAAGCATATTGACCAAAGCTGGTCACAGGACATCGGGGCAGAGTGGTGGTTTGTCTCTCCTCAATCGATGTTGCGGTGTGAATTTATGTAATGCTGACACAGTTGAGCGTCCGCAGAGATGGGGCCAAATGGGCGGTATGAGCAGCCTCACATGCACTCCCACCGGCTTCGACAGAAAAACAATGTCGGGGAGGACCTGGAACGAGCTGAATGAATTCCTTCCATTCCATGTGAGGGAGATGGGTTTGAGGCCTCCGAATTTCAGCGGATTGCATTTTTTTATGGTCTGCTCTAAAATTATTATACCTGCTTCCACAGCGTTTCTGTCTACAAAGCAAACGTGGTAAGAACATGTTAAAACCACCCAGGCACATCATTTCATATGCGCTGTATTCTCAGGGTGACTGGCGCTGATTCCCACAAGTGGTTAAATTTGCATGAAACTTTATGCACACTAAAGATGAGAGGTGGGGGACGTAAATGAAGCTCTCAAGTTTTAGCCCACGAGGAAGTGGAAAAAAAGAAAGAAGAAGAAGGTGTTTATTGTGATGCCAAAATAGTGGGAGTTGTGGTGTCCTCTCCACTTTACTTGGCCTTTCAGAACAAAGGAACCAACCGGTCAGTCCTTTTTCACTGTCAAAGGTGAAGAGAAACATGGAAGTCATTCTGGCGGTGGCTGAGGTGTAATTATGGATGCCCTCAGCCCGGAGAGGCTGATGAAGTCTGGCCGAACATACCTTTGTAGAGGGAATGAAAGGATGATGGCTAGTTGGCTAACCCAGCTTTGCTTCTGTTTGAATTTAAAACAGAGGTGAGGAGGGGGAAAAATGTGAGGATGGGGGTGTCCGGGTAGCGTAGCGGTCTATTCCGTTGCCTACCAACACAGGGATCGCTGGTTTGAATCCCTGTGTTACCTCCGGCTTGGTCGGGCGTCCCTACAGACACAATTGGCCGTGTCTGCGGGTGGGAAGCCGGATGCGGGTATGCGTCCTGGTCACTGCACTGGTGCCTCCTCTGGTCAGTCAGGGAGCCTGTTCAGGGGGGAGGGGGAACTGGGGGGAACAGCGTGATCCTCCCACGCGCTACGTCCCCCTGGCGAAACTCCTCACTGTCAGGTGAAAAGAAGCGGCTGGCGACTCCACATGTATCGGAGGAGGCATGTGGTAGTCTGCAACCCTCCCCGGATTGGCAGAGGGGGTGGAGCAGTGACTGGGATGACTCAGAAAAATAGGGTGATTGGCCAAGTGCAATTGGGGAGAAAAACGTTAAGATGGGGAGGATTTTATCACTCTGTAAGCACTTAAAAAGATGGGACCTCTCATGTAAATGGCACAGCTGAAAAGATTCTCATCTACATATCAAAGAGCCACAGAAGTGTACTCTCTAATTTCACCATTGACAACACATTTTTGTTGTCATCTGTTTTTGTCTGTCAGGTACAACTTTTCGAGTGAACTTTTGTGAAAAAGGTCCCCTGGCAAGTGAAGATGCCAAAATGTAATTCAAAATACAAACTCAAACCTCTGCAGCCGGGCAAACAACACTTTCAGCTAGTACACTTAGTACCTCCAGGTAATTTTATTTTTTTGTTATTAACTCTGCCAAGGAGGATGTGAAATGTTATTGGAGGAAATGTTCAGCTTTGGAGGTCTGGGCTCCAAAAGTCTCCTGTTGAAAATGGGTCAATCTGAGAAAGGAGTCACGCCCTGCAATTTCCTTTGTATTCTTAAGGCTGACATCCCAAAGATCTGTATGCAAACAAATGTTCTTAAAAGCAACAACAATATAAAACAATATAAAGTATCCAAAAACTTTTATCAAAATCATCAATTATTTTGTGCTTGCACATTTTTAATGGTCACTGTCGGGTAGGACTTTCCCCGGAGAATCATGCCCCACATTGGTGCATGTTACATTAACATTTTGGCAGCCAAATGCAGACGTGGGATGAGTTCGGGGGAAGCAAATGTATTTGATATGCACTTATTAGATGTATTTGTTTGTCTTTCTTTTTTTTGTTCTCTTTCTTTCTCTCTCTGTGCCTGTGAGATGTGTAAATATATATATATATATATATATATATATATATATATATATATATATATATATATCCCCGCAACCCTGAGAGCAGGATAAGCGGTTCAGATAATGGATGGACGGATGGATGGATGGAGATATATAATTTGTTGAGCACTTTTATCTTCACAATTGATGGTTTCCGGGGGAAAAAAATCCTTTATATATATATATATATATATATATATATATATATATATATATATATATATATATATATATATATATATATGTGTGTATGGCCAACACAGCATGGGGAAGGAAGTGTATGAAATGGGGTGTGTGTGCGTGTGCGTGTGCGTGTGTGTGTGGGGGGGGTTATGATGCCAAAAGATAATATGATCTGTACTGTCAAAATGATTGCTATTCTCGGAATAAAACTGTGTTAATAAACAAAAACAAAACAAAAAACAAGAAGAAGAAAAGCTGTGGCTTGAAAGCAGATCTATACAGCAAAACAAGCTTATGAAAGACCTTTATCAACAGATATCAATAACTATGATGTCAATAGCTAAAATGAAAGACCTTTAGCAACAGATGTCAATAACTAAAATCTAGGTTCTTTTTTTTGGGGGGGGGTGCTGACACAATAGCACTGTCGACCGACCCTTGAAATGCTCAAACACTTCTCCAATTACCACTGGGTGTCAATTAAAACAAAAAGGCCACCTTCAGGATTCTAACGAAGCCCTGAGGCAAGTAAGAAAAAAATTCTGGCAATCAATTTTCTCAGTCTGATCTAAATTATTTTTTTCTCCCGTGTTTATGTATGGAAGTACGGAGCCCGGGAAGGGACATGGGGGGGGGGGGGGTCGCAAGTTAAAAAAAAAGATGTACTTTAGTGAGATCTCGAGAACCTTTTTCTTCCTCCATGTAACCACTTTGGTCACACGGAAGTTTGATATAAAATTGGTTGGAAAAACGCAGACCCCGTCATTGCCCGATCCTGGAAGCTTCTTGTTGGCAGCTCACAGCCCATATTTCCATATTTGACATATTTCCATAGTTCCATATTTATGACGTTTTATATGAAACATTAAATGCGTTGAAATTACGTCTTTGTGTAGACCACATTTCGTCTCCCAGTTCAATATGACTTTGGAGAAATACCTTCACACTAGTCAATATCGTCTCTCTTTCAGCCTACAACTGAACAAACTATCAAAATGACTGAACAAATTTGTGTTTTGTGGCACGTTGATGTGGTGTGGTAACCGCAGTTTAGCTGGTAGAAAAGGGGGAAAGGTCTTATAGATGTTCAGTCTGAATATCACCCAGTTTTGCGCTGTGGGTGTCCAGAAAAGCGCTATATAAATGTAATGATTATGATTATTATCATTATACTATTATTATTTTCAACTAGAAATCAACGTTGAAATCCCAGCTGGTTCACTGGGCTATTTAGAACACGTGGTAGCCTCTTGTTTCTGAAACGAGTATTACAACAACGAACCCTTGGAAAAAACGATCCCGATCCAAAACAAAAAACAAAAAAAACATTCACCTGCTATAACTTTTTTTTTCACAGATGGGGGGGTCGTGTGGCCAAAATGAGTATTACAACAACAAACCCTTGGAAAAATTATCCAGACAACAACAACAACAAAAGTTCACCCACCAAAACTTTTTTCACCTGTTTTCACAAAAAAAAAGGAAAAAAAAGAAAGAAGTAATTTGGTCCCAAGAGCAAATGCAGCTTAATCCAACCTTCCCCGTTTGTAGAGCCTTTTATTTAATTTTCAGGGGCAACTGCCATGGACCTTGGTTCAATACAAGAATTTCTTTCAATAAGCCCATCTTGTTTGCATATCTTTTCTTCAAGTGCACTATTTTTCACAACGGATATATGCAGTATACTTTTAAAGTAACTTTACGGTTGTGACACAATATATCTTGCTGCCTGGAGATAGAAATTAGGAACATGCTGGAACAAATGGACGATCAATATGTAAATGTGCAAAAAATAAAGACTCCAAAAAAGGGGATGTCTCTAAAACATTATTGAATTTATGAGTTACTCCATAACTAAAATGTATCTGGCGGTTCTTTTCCTACACACACAAGGATTTGAATAATTTCTTTACAGGGATTAACAAAGGCCATTAATAAAGCCTGCAACACTTGCTTCTATGCTATCTTGTTGTGCTCGTGACAATAAAAACCTTGAACCTTAAGTGTTTGTCTTATTTAAGCACGATAAAACAAAGAGGTTGAGTTAAGTATCCAGATAAAGCTGAGTTTCTAAACTAAGCTGGGACCTGACACTAACCTGAGCGGAGATCCTGTTCTGCCCCGATGTCTGCCCTCTCTTAAACTGCTTAAGAGCCACAGCCTTGCGGCTCCCCACTAATCCCTGTTAGACATCTCTGTCTAGTCTGGCCTACAGCCCACAACTGCAGACTAGGGGAGAGAGGAGGGAATACTTGACATGCGCTCCTCAGTCACAGTGATCGGCATGGGCATGGAAGTCTGTGTCAGGAGTCAGGAGTGCAAGCGGACATTAACACACTTGTTGCAATATTGAACAATATGACTCTTGGGTGGACCCAAAAGATTTTGAATGGTAAACATCCAGGCAATTGGCATAACAAAAATATCTATCAATCAGCACCTAAAGGGAAACTTTTCCATTGTTCAACCTGATGTCCACATATCAGTCCTGAGTAATACTCACTCACAATAGGACAGCGACCATTTCTGTCGACTTGCGCTCTGTGTCACTGGGGAGCGCTGTGGCTAGGTAGTAAAATGTACCCACCCATGATGTCATCCAGCAGGGATTTCAATCTAATGAAAAATACAAGCCGTTTCTCTTCTTAATTCTCCGTCATGTCTCCAAGGAGAGGAAACTGTGCAGGAGTCCATCGAAAAACCAGGGAGGGTTGCTAACACGATAGACATTCACCAACAGACTTCATTTAGATTGCAGTCAGTTTAAAAAGTTTAAAAAAAGAAGAAGAAAAAAAAGGGAGAATTGGCCGGCCAAGATGTAACAGTACAGGATGTCATAGATGAGGACAGCAGCCTATTTCATGATATTTTGGGGGAATCTTGTGTAAAATTGGAATTGGAGCAACGGGGGGGGGGGGGGGGGGGGGGTTGGATCTCAGTCTGCAGTGTTAACAATGGATTCTGGGTAATGTAGGAATCAGTGATTAAAAAATGCATTTTCTCAGCAACATTGGGTGTATTTGAATTCAAATAACATTCAATGTTGACTTAACATCCACAGCAATGACAGTAAAATTCCATTTTAATTATGTCTGATTTGGCACGCCCGGTATAATGAAGTGTCATAACATGATTGGTTGGGCAAGCACAAGAGCAGACCTTCCCTTACAGGGTCGCAATGAAAATCAGGGGGTCCTTGTGGACTGCTTTAGGAGACACTGCTTGAAAGTTTAAATGTGTTCAGCGAAGCATGAAAATTAACCCAAAGAAATTATGACAATGATTTCAAACACAACTTAAAAACGAACCACTGAGTGGTCATCCCCCTTGCAAGTCCCCCTCAGATGAATCGTGCCATTTTTCCTCCTACTATGTTAACAGCCCTTACAAAGCTCATGCCTACTGGTCGCATATGGAATAACACTATGTGTCCACCGGAGACCTTTTTCAGAGGAACCTAGCTAATGCTAGCGCTGGAGGAGAGTACTGGCTTAAGTATTACATTGTGAAAAGCAGACTGCTGTGCGGAGATGCTCAGTAGTTGTTTCTAAGCAACAATATGAGATTCATCACAAAATAAATATTCCTCCTCCTGCTTTCTCCTTATTCATAATGTGATGGACGAATGTAACAAAAACAGGGGTTATCAATACTGCCGGCTCATTTTCCTTTGTTTCTGTTTAGCGCAACTGCTTTGACAAAGTCGATCTAGCGTTGATTTCCCTCTAAGGTACTGCCCCTCCTTCATCCTGACTGGCTGAGAGGAAGAAGCAGCAATAGTGATGAGCTGAGCACTTCAGCAAAAGGCAAAATTGTTTCATATTTGCAGTGTTCACAGTGCAAGGCTCTTTCAACAAGTCAGGGCTCTACGTTGGCTCAAGAGCCCTCAAAGCGTGACCCATCCATAGAAAACAATGTAAAAAAAAAAACCCACTTCAAGTCTATAACAACCCCCCTCTCCCCGCCCCTGCCCCCACCACCACACAAACTTGTACACTTAATGAATGGCTTCTGCTACCTGTAATGCTTGAAGGTGCCTATTAAAAGCCAGTTTCAACGTCCTAATGGGGTGTTTTGAGAACATACTACAGCACACTGATGGAGTCAACAGACTCTTTAGTTTCGAAGTTATGAGTCTAGTTAAACACAGAGCTTAAGATCTACAAGTATGGTTTTGTTAACATGCAGTACGCTGATAACCAACCGACCCCTGTCTGTTGTGAAAGGCATGGGACCATTTTTAAACTGGTTTACGCTACAGCTAAATGGGCTACCATCATATCCCAGTGGTTATTGCTGGAACATAAACAACTATGATACAGTAATCCACATGATCATGATGACAATGATTCCTTTTAAGTTTTCAATGGAAAAACTATATTTGAGGCATCGTTGACACATGGGCTACAATTAAGGCTCTATTACCTCATCACTCTCACTTTTGTTCATCCTCAACTGATAGTCACTCAATGCCAGACCAACTCTTAACTAACTATGCAAAGAAAATCATAATTAACACTTCATAGAATTTGATGAAGTCCGCATAGTAAATGGGTGTTCAACCTTTCTATCACAGATAATTTCAATGAATTGCTGATTGATCTGATGTCTAAATTATCTAATTAGATCCATGACATACAATCAAAGACATCCAACGTTATTGGATGTATTAACATCTGAATGAAGATGTATACTAAATTAATAGAATTTTTTTTTTTTATAAAACATGTGGTTGCAATTTGGGATCTCAACATAAACAATACAAAATGTCCTAGTTCGTTTGATTTGAAGGATGCATTTAGCATATTTTTTAAATGATGCTCTTAAAAATGCATGAAAGTATACCTAATCAATTAAATGGAAATTAGGGGGGCAGACTAGAGGCAGGGGAAGGGCCTTTGCAGCCTTCGATCTCTGAATAGAGGCAGCCAAACGTTGAGGGTCGACCCTTCTGCAAGCTAATAAGGTTGAGCACCAAGCGGAGGAGTGCACACTATGAAAAGGTCTGTCTGCTTGACATATGGTGCAAATTACCAGCCGATGGGGTTGTGGAGGTAAAAAAGGCCAATGCGTGTTCCTCCATATTGGCCCTTCCCACCCAGGTTCACACAAGCAGCCATTCATTAGATTCTGCACAGAATACCTCCCACCCCAA
Source organism: Lampris incognitus (assembly GCF_029633865.1). Classification (NCBI taxonomy): domain Eukaryota; kingdom Metazoa; phylum Chordata; class Actinopteri; order Lampriformes; family Lampridae; genus Lampris; species Lampris incognitus. The sequence goes on along the minus strand of NC_079227.1, from coordinate 27,457,148 downwards.
ATCCAAACCAAAACCCGAACCTGTCTGCTGTCGAGAGGCTGGCGTCACATCAGCCCAGACAGAGATACAGCACCATGACAGCAATGTATAGGCTTATCAGGACACTTTCAAATTAATAAGGGACTCAACTGGGCCAAAACAATCTTATTCTTAAAAAAAAAACTCTTTTTTTTTTCCCCAAATGGAAATCTTTTTTGGTTTATAGGGGGGAATTCAAGATGCTACTTTTTCTTACTGATAACAGCATGATTATTAATTTTTCCTCATAAATTCATTAATTTCAGTTCAAACAAGTCCATGACGAGACGAATGATCTTCACAGCAGATAAAGACCAAAAAAGTTAAAGCCTATAAAATTTTATGGGGTCTTTTTTTTTTTTGCTTGCCATTTTTTTTCCTTTCTTTTAAGCTTGACTGTGCCCTCAACATTTTTTACGACGACATTATGGGCAAATCACTGCAGCGTGTACTGATTTGTCGTCTTCAGTCTTGGTCTCAAAGCACGCTAGTTAAACCCCCTCCACACACCAGCATCTGTATCTGCTCACCTCCAGGTTTAAAACAAACATTCATGATGAAGTGACAAAGCAGTTAAGAAGAATGTCTTGATGCATGCTCAATAATCCAGGTAAGAAAATCAAAGAAGGTTGAATCAGTAAATCTGGATACAACAGATGAACTGATGTATCCAACTAATGTATCCAACTGACATACACTGATTTGTTGTATCCAGATGAACAGATTCAAGCTTCGTTGACCGTTAAGAAGTTAACTGAGCCCATAAATTCCCTTGATGCCTCGATTTTCTGTCGATAACTACTGAGCTGTAGAAAATGACGGATGCCTCTGCTGCCACTTGCTTTCAACACATTCTTCGGTGGTATTGTGTCAAAACTACGGCTGATGTAACGCACATTCATTCATCCCAGGTACTTGTCATCAGTTTCAATGACTGCCAGTGGCGACACTCACCTTTGCCATAACACCTGCCTACATAGGCAAGGAAACACAGTAGAGACTGCACAAGCCAGCTATCAAAGGTTTCACACCTAACTGACCTCACATTCATTCAGATCTGAAAAAATCAACCCTCATATTGTCTGTGAATGTTCTCATTCATCCAGGTCATGGTTATCCAAAGGAGTTGAATCAAGTGCAACTGGACTTGGTATATACTATACCTCATATTATCTGAAGGAAAACGCTGCATTCTGAGGCGCGCATAAACATCCCACAATGAAAAACCTCCTTGGTGGTAAATTCACTCTATTCTTGCAGAGCATTGAGGTTGCAGGAAAGCGCCATGGCTTGCTCTCCACAGCTGTCAGTGCTATTTTTCTAGTGGAGTGAATTTGCAAGCGGCATATAAGATGCGTGACTTGGACAATCCCATGTTTACCTAATCACTGGAGAAACAGGTGTTGCACAAGAATGCAATGAACCTTCGTCCTTGATGAGTGAATGGCACAAGTAGAGGTAAAATAGTAAAGCAACTGGTAACAACAACAACACCGGCTCATAATGTGTGTGGGAGGGCGAAGATGTTAGAGGAAAAGAAGAAACCCTATTCAGCATACGGTGAAAACAGCATATCGGTCTGACAAAAACAAAAAACAAGGTCACCGTCATAGATGTGAACCGCTAATCTTACATAGTACAATTATGTGTTCTGTTCTTACAGCGTTTTAGATTTTGAGAGCCTTTCAGTGCATTCGCCGCCTGTCATCTTATACGTGTACACACACACACACACACACACACACACACACACACACACACACACACACCTGTGAACAGAAAGATATGAAATCATCTTAATTTTTTTTTTCTTGGAAGTCGGAAGTATTGACCGCACATTTTCAGTCAAGTAGCGAACATGCGTATCATTTACACCGTATCCTCATTGGACCGTCAGCGTTTGACAGCAGATGCTTTGGCACCACCGGTTCAGCGGAGCTAAAGTTAGCTTGTCTGAATCATGTCTTTCACCACAACCCAGAAAAACAAGCTGACACATCAGAAACACTTCCAAACTTCTTATCAAAAGTGTGATTTGTTCTGGCATGATAAAGGTGACGTCTTACTTGCACCTGTCGATGGAGTTTCTGTGAAATCCTACCTTGTACAAAACCGCATGGACAATAACAAGCGATAGAATACAAAGGATTCAAAGGAAATCTAGCCAGTTTTCTTACAAATGAGGATTACAAAGTTAATTAAAAAAGCGCAAAAGAGGGCGTCCGGGTAATGTGGCGGTCTATTCCGCTGCCTACCAACACGGGGACCGCCGGTTCGAATCCCTGTGTTACCTTCGGCTTGGTTGGGCGACCCTATAGACACAATTGGCGGTGTCTGAGGGTGAGAAGCTGGATCTGGGTATGTGTCCTAGTCGCTGCACTCGCGCCTCCTCTGGTCGGTCGGGGTGCCTGTTCAGCGGGGGAGGGGGAACTGGGGGGAATAGCGTGATCCTCCCACGCGCTACGTCCCCCTGGTGAAACTCCTCATTGTCAGGTTAAAACAAGCGGCTGGCGACTCCACATGTATCGGAGGAGGCATGTGGTAGTCTGCAGCCCTCCCCGGATCAGCGGAGGGGGTGGAGCAGTGACCGGGACAGCTCGGAAGAGTGGGTAATTGGCTGGATACAATTGGGGAGAAAAAGGGGGAAAAAATCCACCCCCCCCCCCACAAAATTTTTAATGTCTGACAGCAGCATAGATTTTTAAATGCACCAACAAAAATTTCAGGAGGCATCACAATCCCCCCTACCCACCAAAACGACACGGGACGGTACAGGCAAATATGAGAATAAATGTCATTTTGAGTGACTGAGTAAAAGTACAGTTTCGTGAGGTGATTTGCATCTAAAAATATGCAGCAACAAATTCTCCTTTCCCTCATTACTACCTCGTAGAGACCTTCAGCTGTCTCACATGACATGCAATGAAACCCCAAATCCCTCACTGTGCCACTTTGTTATTGCACGGTCAGAGGATTAAGTTACCTTGCAAACTCCAATCATTTTCCTCTACTATCCACCCCCCGTTTTTATTCTTCCTCTTTCCCAAGAATCGGCCATACCGTGGGCATCCTCAATAACACGGGGAGTGAAGGACGTAACGCTATATTGTGCGTCGCAGGTCCGGGTCACGGACGTGGCTTCGGCTGCTGAGGCGACTCGCCGTGCGATAACCTTACGGCTTTCTGAGCCGCTGTGTAACTCAACATATATTCCTGCAAAGAGGAATGTGCAGCCGCTCGTCGTAAATCATCACATGTTCCGCTGCTGAATAAATGTCATGAATTGGATAAAGTAGCTTCCCGCCACAAGGCCTATAAGCACAGCTTTGGGAGGGCGGAAAAAGAAGAAGAAAGAAGAAAAAAAAAGACACCTGGCACACGTGCAAAGACACAAATCAGTGAGACGGGCAGGCGAGCAGGAGAGTAAAACCTCTGTAATCCTCAGCAGACTGGGAGTGTGTTCTTCTCCCCCAGACAGAAGGATGTCTGGAAAGGAGAGATAGATGCACAAATGTATGTGCTATCCATACACATACATTATGTGTGGACATGCATGTCTTAAGTGCTTTATTTAGCTATTTATGGAAATATTTTCTGCACACACACACACACACACACACACACACACACACACACACACACACACACACACACACACACACACACACACACAATCGCTTACACACACACACACAGAGGAAGTTTTTCATAGCTTCTTTAAGAACCTATGTGGGCTGCAGGCTGGCCGGCTAGCCATCCAGCCAGCAGAGTCGGTCAGTAGCAAAGTAATCAGAGTTATATCATCTGGCCTCAAGCTGCAGGACTGATCTTTATGGATCACGGTGGTGCCCAAGGCTGCTCTTTAAAGCAACACAGGAGCGGTAAAGCAGCCGTTTGGAGGAGGGGACGGAGATGCCTTTACGTTAATGGTTTTTACAGATTCCAAACCCCTGCCTCACTTTTTCCAGTCGTGGTGCTGATGAAATCATGAGGGTGGGGTGGGGTGGGGGAGTGGGTTTTTTTTTTTAAAGCCCGACCGGTGTCATTTCAGATTTATGCAGATCTGCCATGGACCAACATGCCTATACCGCCATGGTTTAAGGCCGAATGTTAATGTGCAGCTTGTGGTTGAGACTCAAAATTCAAATAATTTTTCAGAGGCATTGCAATCAAAGTCTCATAAATATTGATGTCAATCAAAAATAAGAATCGTATTTTGTGTGTGTGTGTGTGGGGGGGGGTCAAAAAGCATCCAAAAATTCCTTTTAAAGTCCATGCATCGTTCACCACATATCACTATGTCCAGATTAAAACAATATGAATACTGAATATGAAGTGGCATGGCCAAACTCACATCAGCCAACACAAAATTCCAAAAAAAAAAAAAAAAAGAAAGAAAGAAAAAAGAAAAAAAGGAAGCAAGAGCAACTACTTGAGCGATACATAATCAATTGTAGCAGCAACTTTTGAGGCTCATACCTAAAGAACGTCCCGTTCTTTAGATATCACAGCGTCTACATCACACGTCTGGGGAGCAGGGAATCCAAAAGCCACAGGAGGAGACGGGGCTCATCAACTCAGTCTACACGGAGACTAGACTATCTCCCCACATTAACCACATATATCACTGTACATACTGTACAAACACATGCTTGGCAACGGGGAAAAATTGAGAGTCTCACTGCAAATCAATCATTTGGAGTGCAATCTAAAGACCTTTTGCATGGAAACCAGAAGCAGTGTGCTATTATAATGCCATGTGTGCGAGTTGCACCAAGTCAGAGTCAATATTTCGAAGCCCAGTCTGGGGTACTCTGATCAATTCTGTATTCTGTGCTACAGGCTGCTAATTAAATTTCTGATTAACGCCAGTGGTTAAAGGCCAGTAAATGTATTGATAGGTCACACTCCGCTTTTCATGTGAATCAGCTGCTCCCAACATGGCTTTGTTCTCTCTCTCTCTCTCTCTCTCTCTCTCTCTCTCTCTCTCTCTCTCTCTCTCTCTCTCTCTCTCTCTCTCTCTCTCTCTCTCTCTCTCTCTCTCTCTCTCTCTCTCTCTCTCTCTCTCTCTCTCTCTCTCTCTCTCTCTCTCTCTCTCTCTCTCTCTCTCTCTCTCCTGACATCAACATTTTTTTGCCCGTATAAAGTAAATGATAAATGGAGTGGACTGCATTTATATGGCGCTTTTCTAGTCCACCGACCACTCAAAGTGCTTTACAATGTGTCCCTACAGACACAATTGGCCGTGTCTGCGGGTGGGAAGCCGGATGTGGGTATGTGTCCTGGTCGCTGCACCAGTGCCTCCTCTGGTCGATCGCGGCGCCTGTTCCGGGGGGGGGACTGGGGGGGGGGGGGATAGCGTGATCCTCCCACATGCTACGTCCCCCTGGCGAAACTCCTCACCGTCAGGTGAAAAGAAGCAGCTGGCAGCACATGTATCGGAGAAGACATGTGGTAGTCTGCAGCCCTCCCCAGATCAGCAGAGGGAGTGGAGCAGCAACCAGGATGGCTCAGAACAGTGGGGTAATTGGCTGAATATAATTGGGGAGAAAAAGGGGGGGGGGTCGCAAAAAAAATGAAGAAAGAGGGGTTTAATTTAAATTTCTGGAGACAAAACTAAGACATATTTGCATACTGGTCCCATAACAACGAATATATTTGGGATTTTGCCACCCGAGGCCTATCTAAATCTATGCAGTCATCTTTCCTCTCGAATCTGAAACATTAATATCTAAAGCTTTCATTCATAATGAATAATTTATGAAAAATATGTCTACCACAGAATGTCGAATTCCTGGTACACATAAAATGTGTCGTTCCCTTTTCAAATGTTTCCTCAAAGACTTCATTTGCGGAGCAATAACTGAAAGGAGATAAATTGACATGCTGGGTGGGTCTTGCAGTTCTTCGCCTGCAGCTCGGAGGGGCTGGCACACAGGAGGTGGTTATGGTGCCGTTAACACGAGTTTCATCTGTTGCTCAACTGTCCTCACATATGAAACACAGCTTCCTGACTGGGACATTGTGTAGGAGTAACATAGCCCAGTCACGACTTTTGCATAACCCAAATGGTTTGTATTCAAGCCACATAGCCGCTGGTATTCCATGTCCATCCGCCTCTTTCCAGCACTGGTAGATAGTGAGCGTGAAAGCCGAGTGCAGGCAGTGGACTTTTGGGACACACGTATGGTCACAGCTAGCGGGGGCATGCTTAATAGAATAGAATACTCTTTATTAGCCATTTTGTACATACATACAAATGACATTTACTCTCTGCATTCAACCCATCCTGGCTGTGTAGCTAGGAGCAGTGGGCAGCCGCCGTGCACCAACTCCAGTTATTGCTTCTTATTGCCTTGCTCAGGGGCACAGACATGAGTATTAACTCTTAACATGCATGTCTTTTTGATGGTGGGGGGAAACCGGAGCACCCGCAGGAAACCCATGCGGACACGGGGAGAACATGCAAAACTCCACACCGAAAGGGCCTGGGGTTCGAACCCAGGACCTTCTTGCTGTGAGGCAACAGCGCTAACCACTGGGCCACTGTGCCGCCTAAACACTCAAACGTAGCTTTCGACGTCACTATTCCGAGTTCCTGCCGTCTGGAGCCGGTGGTAAGGGCCAGGCCAGGGCATACAGGCTACAGTCCCTGCAGTGTGGCATTTCTCCCCCTCCTGTCTTTTTGTCTAAAACCAAATTTTCTATGCATGTAAAATGCGTAACATATTCTGAAAGTAGTTTTAGGTCACTGCTGACCCAGTGACACAGTGGGCCAGCCAAGCATACCAGGGCGGACATCTTCAACCCAAGTCTGCAAACCTATCTGTCTGTGTGGACAAGGAGGAGGAGAAAAGGGAATATGGGGAAATACGGAGAGCTTAAGCGATCGAGCAACGAGGGTTTTGATAAAGAGAAAAAAAGACAAATGGGGATAATTACGGTTAGGGTTAGGGTAACCCCAGGAGTCGCCGACCAATGCATCAATAAATCCAAACCGTCCCTTTAACGTGATGTGCAAACGTGTTGCTCGATCAGGGCTGAGCGACACCAAGCGAGATTAGCCGCACGGCTCAAAATGCCAACGTCCTATCACCAAATAAATGCCTATAGTATGTCTCCTACTAAATATAACTGCTAAATGTAGCTTTACACCTGTCAAAACTACAGTGTGAGAAGGGATTTCTGGGAAAACTGCAGTGTGCGCTGGGTGCTTGTAGCTATGAAAAGTGCGCTGAAAATCAGCTGCCTAATGGGTCATTTGCTCTGACAAAAATGCACAGACCAGTAATCTATTCTGAGAGACTGCATTGGGGAAGATGACTGGGTATTATCTAGTCCAGCCCATCTAGGTTGATGAGATCGCTCACTGGCTACACCTGTTTTATTCACAGAGAAATTGTGAGTTAGAAAGAGTAATCCAAGTGCACATTTTCACAAATTATCCGCTTGCAGGTCTTGTAAATGAACGTCTATTCTGCACAAATTGTTGGCAAGGTGCATAAATCACCCACCGTCTGCAGAAAAGTACGAGACCATAACAACAGATACAGTTGAATGAATGGGTCATATCATATAATAATAATAATAATAAAAAAACAACCTCATAAGTTGAAACACAGACTAGCCATATTAACACGGCGACACGATTTGAAGACACTTGAAGCTGTGGAAACTCTTGTGCTCCTGAATAGCAACCGGCGTAGAACAGCTGCACATCTCCCCCAACCCCAACCCCGCCTCAGCCCGGTCGACCCCCACCGGGAAGTCCCTGAGGATGCTTTATTTATCCCTCGTATGCAACCCCCTCCCCCACCCCTCCATACCAAACGGTGCTGCTGCTGATACAGGACCACCGCAAAGCACAAATGCCGACTGTCTGGGCGGCCCGTAAATGGCGGGCAGTGTTAGCAGTATCTCAAACAGTTCACCTGGTTGCACCTGCTCAGATGAAGTGATTTAGGGAAATTGGCCGTGCGATCTGGTCAAAATAAGTTATTTCGTAGACAGCCGCCGCAAATATTGCTGTTGGCAGCGGCATTCAAGAGCCTGGGAATTAGAAATAAAAACAACAACAACAACTTCTGGCTGCCCGCTTCCCTCCCTACCTCCCCTCTCTCTCCCTCCCTCCCGCCCGCACGGTGTTGGATCTCACTGAGAGGCTCTTTTCAGAGGCCGTGGGGCCAACCTGCACCTCAGCAGAGACAGACCTGTCCCTTGGTTGGGGGGGGGGGGCTTCTTACACCAATGTTTCCCTTGGCCGGCTCAGATCTCCACCTTGTAATTGGGCCACTTATGTCAAGTGGGCATCCTAAAACAAGCTCATTATAAACACGGAGGACCCTTTAATGATAACGTTTTAACAGATAGATGACATAATGATGCAAAGCTTAGTGGTGCCTGCTGACTGTTAAGATTAATTCACCCTCCAGCCTGACAGTCTCTGAACTTCTCACGCCTGTCTCCCTCTATCACTTCTTCCATTTTTTTCATACCCCATCTTCTTCTTCTTTTTTTTTTTCTTTGTAAAAAAGCATCTGGCTACCAGTATTGCGGTGGTCTCCTCAACCCCCTAAACCCTCAAGGATTTGGTCCGGTGCCTCCCCCTGCCTTCCTGAAGACGTCCGTTACCTTTCCTCAGAAAACCTGCACACAGCATTCTCCCCTTTCTGAAAATATTTTTCCACTGCCCCATCCAAACCATGAGGGCCTTTCTTTGGGCGCACGTGCACACACACACACACACACACACATGCACACACACATGCGCATGCGTGCGCACACACACACACACGCACGCACACACACACCACACACAGCATGATTTGCAGTCATTCACTCCAGCACCAATCTTCTTTTTTTTTTAACCTTACCTTCTCAGTACCTGGGGAGAAATCCCTTTTTATTTCTTCTTAGTAACGGGTTAATATGATACTCGCATATTTGGGATTTTCAAAGTATGGCTTTAGCAGAAACCCTTGTGGTTATTTGCTTGATGCTCTCTACAAACAAAGTGCAGTAGGCAGAGGAATACTAAGTATCTAGCTGTGGATACTAAGTATCTAGCTGTGGATACTAAGTATCTAGCTGTGGATACTAAGTATCTAGCTGTGGATACTAAGTATCTAGCTGTGCTGCCTGCCGTCCTATCACCACCTCTGATGGGCTTCTATGGCCTCTGATGATGTGTTAACACATCTAGAAACTTACTTGTCTGTGAAATTGTGTGTGTGTGTGCACGTGTGTGTGTGCGTGTGTGTGTGTGGGCAGGGCAGGGGTTGTTTGACCAGAGAATTGGGGAAGAGAGAGCGAGATGGGTTGACAAAGGGCAAAGACCTAAGCAAAATAAAAGGACTCTGGTTTTCTTTGTTACACACACATCTACGCAAAGATCAAAAACACAGCGGCTCAGCGAGCAGGGACAACAGGCGAAGTTATCTGAACAAACAACGGTGTGCGCCCGAGGGCTTGAGGCCGTTGGTTTAACTCAGGCCCGATTGGACAAAGGCCCGCTCCAACCGATTCCTGCGCGGGAGATGGAGGAGAAGAAGAAGAAGAAGAAGAAGAAGAAGAAGAAGAAGAAGAAGAAGAAGAAGAAGAAGAAGAAGAAGAAGCAGCCGCCCCGCCATGTTGGTTCCTGGTGGCCAGGGTTTGTGTCACAAAGTGTTAATGGGTGAGATAGTGTGTATTTGCATGGGACTGGACATCCCATCGCTTGTGATGGCGGGTCTATGTTGCAGCATCACGCCTTGTCATGCCAGGTCACCCCCCCCACCCCCAGCCCCCATTTCATTAAGGCCCTTCAGAACGGACCCCCGCCTCCCACTTTCCCCGGGCCCTCTGGAAGCTTGTGGAGGGTTTGGGACCCAGTGTAAATACATTTTTCCCTATCAAAGACACATTTTCCGACCACTGTCGGCAAAGAGGGGTACTTCGCAGAGAGGAGGGGGACTATGTGGGGAGAGAGCAAGGGTTGGGGTGAGGTTCCCCCCCCCCTCTGCCCCCCACCCACACCCCCCTCCCCTTTCCCCTGTACTCCTCTGCTGATGGTTGTGGAGGTCTAGGAACATCTGGCACTGTTTATCACCTGGCCCTGCTGGCTCATGGAGGGGTGGGGGTGGGGGGGGGCAAAGGCCAAGAGGGAACACAGTGCCAACCTGAGCTCCTCCATGAGTGCTCACAGCAGTAGTAAACTCTGCAGCGAGGCTGATGTCACTCACAGAATTTAAAGTAGAAATCGCAAATGCAACTAAAGCTGGGCAATATTTCGTCATTCAACGGTAATGGTATTGCATAGGGACGAAATTCAGATATAGTCATATCGTGATGCACAGTTTTGTTGTCCAAATTAATGATAATCTGGAAGGATTACCTCAAAATTCTCCCAAAATGAGGTCTGAAATATATGACATAGTATTGTTTGAAAACTAGCTTTGTATTCTTAAATATGGCATTTTTGCATAAGCACATATCATGATATGTACCGATAAAAAAAAAATCCAATATTTTCCATATTGGCCTGCAGTAGAGGCAACTGATTCACTTAAGACAGACCGTCTTTCTAAAAGTTATTGTTTGATAGATTGAACATTCCAAGGACATTCTTGTTTTTTTTTCCCCCCCTCTCGAAAAAAATGAAAGAACTTCCTGCATTAACAGAGTTGTGAGTGAAATGACCTTAAGCCGGCCCTGGAGGCACCTAGAAGGGGAAAAGAAGGCCCGAGGCCAGCTGGGCTTTGCTGCTGGCATGGAGATAATCAGCCATGTCATGGCAAGGATTCTGCAGGAAAGGACACAGGGCTCACAATTTACTGCACCGAACTGCCGCAGAGAAAACGCACAGCATTTGCCAATGGGTGTTTTATGATGCGTTGATTATAAGGTGGTGACTGGTAAGCATTTTTGAATTTTCTTTGGAGGGATTAGCACATCGTGAATACAGCGAGACACACGGCAAACAAACAACGGATAAATCAAATGTCAACACGCCGAGAGAGGAGGAGGAGGAGGTGAGGGGAGGGGGCATAAGAGGAAGACAGAAAGCAAAGGACAATGAGGCCCATTGATGTTGCAGAGACAGGGCCCGGGTACCTCCAGCACCACGAGCGGGGCTGACAGTGCACAGAAGGACATTGATTACGGTCTGCATTACAAACCACTGAAACACAGCGGGCCTGTGGAGGCTACAGCATCAAGGTTCACAGACAGAGGAGGGGAGAAACTCCTCCGCAATCTCCACAGTGCACACAGGGCTACAAACAGACAACTGTTTCCCCCAATCATTATTCACTGCTTTGTAATTGGAGGGTGGCACTTTTGCTTAGAAGTAATAAATAAATAAATAAATAAAGTCAAATCCCGAAATCCCTCAGGTAATTGGTGTCGTTAGTTGCCCTGCTGTTTTCCCAATTTCAAATCATTTACCGCACATAACTGTCAAGTGTTTGGCTCTGAGTGAAATGATCAAGCTGCAGCTCAGCGATTTCTTCTCACTTAGGCCAAAGCCAGCCGGTTATCTGTGCCCACGAGGCTGGAAGGGTTCCGGTTCATTTGTCCCCCGGGGTCCAAACCTTGGTGTGAAGCAAGTTTCTGTCGCCACCTGAGGGAAAACATGTGGAAGTTCACCCGGATCCCTGTTGCTACTTTGCTTTTTGCATTTTAGTATAAAAACTGAATTGGCATCAAATGGTATCTATAAATGATTCACATCCTTTTTTTTTGAATGTGTAAAATGTGCAGCACACAAATTAAAGGGCTTTGGTGGAGGGGGGTGCTGGACATAATGCCCTCTAAATGTAAATATACAAGGCGGATTTGTATTCTAAACCTGGGGCATGTCTCACAAAGCAGGATTAGTGGGTTAGCGAGGACATTTTCAGTATTGCTCTGGGGTTTTGGTGTTACACCTCTGAATCAAATCAAAACTGAATGCTTCAGGCACATGCTAAACAAGGAACAGGTTATGAGATAAAAAATGGCATCACTAATCTTTTAGGAGCCGACGGCCTTTAAGTGAATAAACAAAAGAAGTGCCTCTTTGCAGGCAAAGCGTGTTAGGAGACCACCCGAACCTCATTACGTTCGCCGATGGTATCTTCTACCGGACATACAGATTCCCTGCAGAGGAAATGAACCCAAGAGCCTCATATCACCGTGACTCAATAAAGCCGGGCCATAGCTGCGCCTCAGAGACAGCGTGTACATAATCCCGTTTTACAATCTCTTAAGAAGACACACATCATTTCTGGAGATTTAGAAACTGTAAATCTATCGTTAACACCTAGGGGTGAAAATCTGATATCAGCTTTGGAGAGGACAATTACATGACATTTTCTTGAGAGCAATTCCTGGTGTGTGTGTGTGTGTGGGGGGGGGGGCACCACAACTAGTGCTGTAACTCAGCTAACAAACACTTTGTCACCGGGCCAGCTAAGGAACACTACATTGCATTGCCAGCTTCTCTCACTGACTCGAATTCAAACAGCTGCAAACGCTGTTTGATTTCCTGTGGCTAGCTAGCAAATGTCAGCTAACTGCTAGTTAACATGGGCGACCTGTAATTCACTGCAGCCAAAATGAAGACTGGTGACGATTATACATTTGTTTTATTGTATTGAGTGGTAGAAGTGAAGAAATGTCTAACATACACTTTGTCTGATCTAGTGTTAAATTTTGTCAGCTATTTTTTTTTATTTAGTTGTAGTCCCGTGTCAAATGTCCTTGTTAGTTTTTTATCACGTTTAGTCAACCTCATCCCATTTTTGCCAAGTCAAGTTTTAGTCGACTAAAAGTCTGGGCATTTTATTCTTATCTAAGTCAAAGAAACCCATAACTATTTTAGCACAGTTTAAGTCAGTGAAAACTGTTGAATTTTCGTCTTTTTTTTTTAGCCATCAGATTATATTGAACATTTCAGTCTATCAAGTCCAGCCCTGTGATGGCCTGGCGGCCTGTCCAGGGTGTCTTCCCGCCTGCTGCCCAGTGACTGCTGGGATAGGCTCCAGCATCCCGCGACCCCGATCGGGATAAGCAGCTTGGATAATGGATGGATGGAAGTCTAGCCAAAACCAATCATTTTTTTGTCATTTTAGTCAAACTTATTTCACATGAGATTTTATCTTATCGTCACCCGGTGAAAAACACAGGTAGGCTACGAAACACACCCTACATAATGTAACACCACTGCCTTACTAATTGGCTTAATATAGCCATATCCATATATCAAAGCCATAGAGCATATATCAAATATATCATATCAGCCATATATCAAAGCCATATATCAAAGAAGGTTGACTCAGTTCATCTGGATACAGTGTTTATTGACAGATATGTACAAGTATAAGGCAATCCTCACCGAAATGACTCAAAATGTCTTGGTGCATGTTCAACACTCCAGGCAAGAAAATCGCATTTCTTTTCCTTACCTGGATTATTGAGCATGCATCAATGCTGATATCGTGCCACCAGGAAATGTAATCACTGTCCAATCACAGCTCCCTATCAAACGGGGGGCATGGTTGTGGAAAACGGACTGAGATAATCGCTCAAGATGTAATGGACTGGCCGACAGGACAGGCTTTGCCACACTGTGCTAACCAGACAAACGCCGACATGGCTGAGGCCCGTGGCAGCAAGACAGTGGCTGGACTGTTGAGGGAGGCGCTCAGCAGCCTATAAAAAGAAGAAGCCTCAACATCAGTAGTCGTGTGCTAGTCGGCGGCCATGCACCTCCAGAGCGAGAGAGCTTGAGCGGCTATCTCAGTCCATTTTCCTCGACCCCCCCCCCTCCCATTTGGGAGCTTAGATTGGACAGCGATTACATTTCCTGGCGGTACAATTTCCGCATGTACTTTTGGAAAATGAAAATGGGCCAATAGAGCATTTGGAGGAAAGCAAAGATACCCGTTGCATTTCGGTGTGGTATGACATAATTTCATCACTCAATTGTCTGCAATGTAACCTCTTCCCACTGTTTTTCTGGATGGTAGTTGAACAAGGTGCAAAACAATGAAATTATGATTTTGTTTGTCATTGTGACACGTTCTCTTCACATCACACAGTGAAAAGCAATGCCTCTTGTGCATTGCATTTCCACATGGCACTGTTTCTGCATGCTGCGCACTGTAAAACAATACGCCGTGGAGATTGTTTTTCCCCTCAGCCCAAAATCGTGTCTGCATTTCAGGGTGAAACGAAATCATCTCCATATCCCACACATGCACTGTACCTGCATCATGTGCCACCACTGAGGGCTGGGGAGGGGGGGGGGGGCAGTGGATCAAACCATTGTGAGGCAAAGGGCGGGAGGTTGCAATCTTTTGATGTATATTATTAATATTATTGAAGTTACATAGTTGTATTTACAGTGATATATTGGGGGGCAATCATATTTTCCCAGGATAGGGGGCTCCCCCTGCCCCCCCCAAGATTTCTGCCTATGTAAACACCACAGACTTCATATGTATAAGGATATGTCTCTTTATCTTTTTTTCTTGGGGGGGGGGGGGGTTCTCCCTTTTTCTCCTTAGTTTTACCTGGCCAATTACCCCACTCTTCTGAGCTGTCCCAGTCGCTGCTCCACCCCCTCTGCTGATCCGGGGGAGGGCTGCAGACTACCACATGCCTCCTCCGATACATGTGGAGTCGCCAGCCGCTTCTTTTCACCTGACAGTGAGGAGTTCTGCCAGGGGGATGTAGCACATGGGAGGATCACGCTATTGCCCCCAGTTCCCCCTCCCCCCTGAAAAAGCGCCCTGACTGACCAGAGGAGGCGCTAGTGCAGTGATCAAGACACATACCCACATCTGGCTTCCCATCCGCACACACGGCCAATTGTGTCTGTAGGGACAGCCGACCAAGCGGAGGTAACACGGGGATTTGATCAGGCGATCCCCGTGTTGGGAGGCAACGGAACAGACCGCTACACCACCCGGATGCCCCAAGGTTTACTTTATCTTTAACCCAGGCCTCATTAAAACGCTGTCGGACATCCTTCAGGATTGTACGCCCTAAAACAGTACAGACCATTTCAACATTGAGAAATTTACCAGGGGCTGCTCATAGTACAGTCTCAAGTTATATCTATTTTATGTTTATTTAGAATATGTTCTGATTTGGAAATACTTTCTGAAGTTAATGCAGTAAATCCCAGCTATCTGTAAACTTCCACATTTGAGAGCATTAAGTCCTGTAGCCCAGCACCCCCAGTCACACACTGCCAGAGGCCGGCACAGATTTAGCAAGGAAACTGAAACTGCAGAAGTGAAAAACAAAGTCACTTTAATTTGGCTTGCAATTATTTTCTCAATGGACATTTTAAGACATCTCAGACTATATATTGTGAGCTATCCATTTATACAAAGGGCATATAAAATGTTTTTTAAAAGCTTTAATGATTCCCCCAGTGTGTTGAGGCCTGGCAAGAAGTTTCAGCTAAGCGGTAAGTTTCTCAATATTGAAGCAATCAGTGAAGTTTTTGTATTTACGATTTCTAAACTAAGCTCGATAACACTTTAATGAGGTCTAGGTTAAAAAAGAGTGAACCTATCCTTTGACACTAACTTTTTTTGGGGGGATTTTTGTCTTTTTCTCCCCAGTTGTACTTGGCCAATTACCCCACTCTTCGGTCGCTGCTCCACCCCCCTGCTGATCTGGGCAGGGCTGCAGACTACCACATGCCTCTTCCGATACATGTGGAGTCACCAGCCGCTTCTTTTCACCTGACAGTGAGGAGTTTCACCAGGGGGACATAGCACGTGGGAGGATCACGCTATTCCCCCCAGTCCCCCCGAACAGGCACTCCGATCGACCACAGAAGGCGCTAGTGCAGCGACCAGGACACATACCTACATCCGGCTTCCCACCCGCAGACAGCCATTTGTGTCTCCCGACCAAGCTGGAGGTAACACGAGGATTCAAACCGGCGATCCCCGTGTTGGAAGGCAACAGAATAGACCGCCATGCCACCCGTACACCCCCTTTGACACTAACTTTTCAATCAGAGGAAATTGCCGTAGAAGTTTCTGTGTTCATCGTCATTGTGACTCATCGCTCATCTAAAAACTCAGGGTGGACAGAACGGGTGGAAAACCACCTTTTCAAGACCAGTAAACCTGTTTGGTTTGTGTGGCCAGTTGAACTTCCTTTGTGATGCTGGGCCCCTGTTCAAATAATGTGTATATATATATATATATATATATATATATATATATATATATATAAGCATATGAAGTCAACCCCAACCATCTCATTCACTAAGCAGATCAAAACAAATTATATTTTGAAATTAGTTTGACCCACATATCATAGGCGTGCATGTGCACATACGCTCGTGTGCACATGTGCATGTGCACGCACGCACGCATGCACACACACACACACACACACACGCACACACACACACACACACAGACAATCACATACAGGGACATTTGCTGACTATGAAAAGATCAACTCAATTGTCTTGATGTAAATGCTGCCTTCAAATCTCTCCCCTGCACAAACTTACAATCATGTATGAACAGACACGCAGACAGGCACACACCAGCCGGTTTAATTGTCATTCCTCCCTTGCATTACTCCTGCTCCATATATTGCGTGTCCCAACTCTCTCATTAAACTCCGCTCCTCTGATCTCTTTCAAGCTTTCCTGGCATGAAAGGAAAATTCAATTTCCTCAAAATGATACGCACACACACACACACACACACACAATTCTCCAAGACACTGCTGTATTACTTTCCATATCTGGACGCTGTCATTTTTTTTTTAATTCCCTATTCTGCATGCTGCTTTTATGGATATTATATGGATGCCTGAGGAGCGGAGAAGAAGCATACCGGTACCACTTTTCAAGAAATAAGGGTGATGCGCAGAACTGTAGTGACCACAGAGGTATAAAGTTGATCAGCCACAGCATGAAGATACTGGAAAGAGTAGTGGAAGCTAGGTTGAGAGGAGAGGTGATGATCAGCAAGCAGCAGTATGGTTTGATGCCATGAAAGAGCACCACAGATGCGATGTTTGCTTTGAGAATGTGATGCAGAAGTATAGAGAAGGCTAGAAGGAGTTACACTGTGTCTTTGTGGATTTACAGAAAGCATACGACAGGGTGCCGAGAGACGAGGTGTGCTATTGTGTGAGGGAGTCGGGAGTGGCAGAGAAGTATGTAGGAGTGGTGCAGGATATGTATGAGGGAAGTGTGACAGTGGTGAGGTGTGTGGTAGGAATGACAGATGGTTTCAAGGTGGAGGTGGGATTACATCAAGGATCGGGTATGAGCCCTTTCTTGTTTACAATGGTGATGAGCAGGTTGACGGACGAAATCAGGCAGGAGTCACCGTTGACTATGATATTCATGGATGACATTGTGATCTGTAGTGAGATATATAGTATAATATAGTGAGAGTAGGGAGCAGGTTGAGGAGAGCCTGGAGAGGTGGAGGTATGCAGTGGAGAGAAGAGGAACGAAAGTCAGTAGAAGCAAGACGGAATACATATGCGTGAATGAGAGTGAGGACAGCGAAATGGTGAGGATGCAAGGAGTAGAGGTGACGAAGGTGGATGAGTTTAAATAGAGTGCAGAAGCGAGGTGAAGAAGAGAGTGCAGGCAGGGTGGAGTGGGTAGAGAAGAGTGTCAGGAGTGATTTGCGACAGAAGGGTACCAGCAAGAGTTAAAGACAAGGTTTACAAGATGGTTGTGAGACCAGCTACGTTGTGCAGTTTGGAGACAGTGGCACTGATGAAAAGACAGGAGGCAGAGCTGGAGGTGGCAGAATTGAAGATGCTAAAATTTTCAATGGGAGTGACAAAGATGGGCAGGATTAGGAATGAGCATATTAGAGGGACAGCTCAGGTTGGACAGTGTGGAAACAAAGTGCGGACATGTGTGGACATGTGCGGGGGAGAGATGCTGGGTATATTGAGAGAAGGATGCTGAATATGGAGCTGCCGGGGAAGAGGAAAAGATGAAGGCCAAAGAGGAGGTTTATGGATGTGGTGAAGAGAGGACATGCAGGTGGCTGGCTTGACAGGGGAAGTTGCAGGAGACAGGAAGAGATGGAAACGGATGATCCGTTGTGGCGACCCCTAACAGGGGCAGCCGAAAGTAATAGTAGTAGTAGCAGTAGTAGTAGCAGTAGTAGTAGTAGTAGTAGTAGTAGTTGTAGTAGTAATAGTAGTAGATTCTGCATGCAGCTTTTAGACATTCTTTTTGTTTGATGTCATATGATTACATAACTGCTGTTGCTGTTATTTCCAGCCTTCCATCGCTGTTTTCAATTTCAGGATATAAAATGAAACTTCAAAGACAACCCAACGGCATGTTCAATTAATTTAATTTGCATCGTCTCAAGAACTGCTTAACAATAATTACTCTGGCAAGATTTGCTGTCTTACCTGTCTGTACGTGCAGATGATGATCTCTCTCAGGTGGTAGTGCATTGGGGTCATGGTCTCGCTGACGGAGTCCAGAGCCATGTCCACCTCCCTCTTCATCCTGTGGCCATCTGGCAGCAGACGCACCAGCCGCATCACCACCTGGACACCACCGCAAGAAAACACAGTCCGTGCCAAAAGTCAATAGCTATACCTCATGTGTAAATACTTCATTCTTCTCTAAGAAGTTACAGTAATGTTAGCAGTCGAATTACGATCTTATGCTGGGTTGACCCCTGAGGAACAAGCAGATCAGTCATATAGATAGACATTAAAGGACAACACTTTTCTAGTTGTATGTTTTTCTCATTTTCTCATTAAGATTAAATTCCCCCAATCCACTCCATTATCACAATATTACATTATAGTCAACACGATGCATCACTGTAAACGTCTGTTTTTCAGTTTTGCCCGAATCAACTTTATAAAGTAACAAGGATTAACTTTGCGTTCTATGGAAAGTAGTTTTGTTTATGGCAGACTTAAGTGTAAAAAAAATATATAAAAAAATCACTGCACGACAACCAGGCACCACGCACTTCATCGTCCTGACTTTCAAGGCAAAATGACTGCTAATAGCTTCCATCTGCTGGCCGCATTGGACATCGGTGCAAACGAGTGGCACTGACATGAAAATGGTCCCCATTAAGTGGAGGAGTCCCCTGCCTTCTAAGTCACCTTTATAAAACGCTTAATTCACAGTTTTTCACAGAAATGGATGGAGCTCTTAAGGCTGAGGCTGTCTCTGTAAGCTGTGTTTAATGATGTTTGAACAGATTAGGATCCCATGGCTTCTTAGCTGAGAGCTAAGTGTGGCATCAACTAGGTGAGGGGTCGGCAACCTTTACTATCAAAAGAGCCATTTTGTCCCCCCCCCCAAAATAAAAATCCGTCTGGAGCCAGAAAACATTTGAGTCTTGTAATGAAAGTAACACAGCCTATTAAGTCTAAATTTGCCTATCAAAATTACTAATAGGTTTAAACGAGCATTCATTAAATTTTACCACATGTGGCTACTCTGCGGTGGGCTATTTGTGATTATTTAGTACCTTAACTTTGCAGTTCCTTTACAATAATCCCATGTTTTGTTGCATTTATGTAATTATAGAACTACAATAAAGAAAACTGTTTACATTTTTGTTATTTTTACTAGGGGATGCTATTGCCAACAAAACACAAAACTGAACAAAAACCCAGTTCAGTGCGAGGTAGTCGTTTTTCCTCATCCACGTGCAGCAACCAACCATCGGGCCTGAGCATAAAACACAACAGCTAAGGATCATTCAACTGACTGACAAAATCACAACTCACAACTTATCAAAACAGTTACTTTGTTGCAAAATGTGATTGCTCTTTCAAGAACGTCACTGCAGATCTTCTCTATATCAGGGCTGCACTGCTGGCTCTCATCTGTGAGCCGGGAGCGCCGTATTTGGACTATCACAGAAGAATCAGTTCATCTGGACACGATGTTTATTGAGAGAAAAGTTTCATCAGTCTAGACTGACTGTAGCTATCCCCACCCTTATAAACAATACAGCGGCATAACGATAGAAACCAACCATCAGTTTCATATGCATATTGCCATGACCATTAACTAGAGTTTCAATGGCCATGTGTACTAGTCACAGAAGATTGGGGGATGTTTGCAATCACAGCATTGTAAGATGGTGACAGATGTACTCTTACACCCTCCTCGGTTCAGGGATGGTTGTTTCCTCTTCACATAGATGGCCTTTGACTCCCCGTTCAAACCAGTGTTCGTCCCTAACAAGGATGTGCACACAATCATCCTGAAAAGAGTGGCCTCTGGCCTGTAGATGGGTGTGAACTGCAGAGTCCTGGCCTGACATGTTAGCTCTCCTGTGTTGTGCAATTCTCTTGGCTGTTTAGTTTCCTTGATATACAAGTCACAGCAATCTTCCTGGCACTTAAAAGCATAAACTACATTGCTTTGTTTGTGCCGGGGGACCCAGTCCTTGGGGTGGACCAACTTCTGTTGCAGCGTGTTTTGGGGTTTGAAAGCAACTGAGATGCGGTGTTTGGAAAATACATGTCTCAACTATTCCAACACTCCCACCACATACAGAATCACCACCGGTTTGAGCTTAGACAGCTGTTGTCTTTCTCCCTTCGATCGGCTGGTGCACTGTTTGGGCGTCTTCCTGCATTTGACAAATGCTCAGTTAGGATAACCACACTTAACCAGGGCCTGTTTAGCGTGGGATATCTCCCCTTCCCCGGCCTCTGTGTCGGTGGGGACGTTGTCAACTTGGTGGTACAGCATCCTGATGACTCCTAGTTTGTGCTCCGGTGGATGATGAGAGTCAAACCTTAAGTACTGATCAGTATGTCTGTGAATGTTCTCATTCTGTAAGCTGTGTTTAATGTTTAATGTTCTCATACTGATCAGTATGTGTTGGTTTATGGTAAACATCAGCAATCAAACATCAAACACTGGGGGGGTGCTAAGAGTACATCTGTCACCATCTTACAATGCTGTGATTGCATCCATTCCCCAGTCCTCTGTGAATTGTACATATTCATTGCCATCGAAACTCTAGTTAATGATTACGGCAATTTGCATATGAAACTGATCATTATTTTCAGTCATTATGCCACTGTATTGTTTATAAGGGTGGGGGTACCTGCAGTCAGTCGAGACTGAAGAGGTCACTTAGATGAGTGATGAAACGTTTCTCAATAAAAGTTGTGTCCAGATGAACTGACTCAACTTTCTGTGGGGTTCTTACCTGAATTGTTGAGCATACATAAGGACAAATATTTGGTCTATGTAGTTCATATGCTTGAAGTAGGGAGAGACTCAATACTAGCCACCGCTACTGAGGTACAGCAAAGTTTAGAGGGGCAGGCACCGGCCATAGATGTAGGCCATGACACACATTTTAGTTGATAAAATGTTAAAACTTTTTTTTTCTTAATTCGGTGTGGAGAACGTAAGAATCACTTTAGGTCTACAACCATGATAAATTAAAATTAAAATGTTAAAAAGAACTGTTATTCATTTCCATATAATTTTGTCAAAGCCACTGGAGAGGGGCAAAAGAGCCGTATGTGGCAAGGCAAGCCGGACTCCCAAGCTAGATGGAGAGGACTTGTGACTATGGGGAATGTGAGGGGGAATTTAGTCTTTTCATATCATTGATCATTTGTTGACAAGGAAAATAGCATGAAATTATACCAGTGTTATCCTTTTAAAAAAAAAAAAAGAGTGTCAACTTTCATACAAATGCAAGACAAAAACAGGCTGAAATAATGAGGCTCACATGCTGTCTGTGTGAAGCCAGCCAAAATAGGTTGACTGTGAAAATCAGTGTGAAATCCATAAGCTTAGCCTTCCCCTCCATTCACAGTAGTAATGCCGACGGGGGTATAGGGAAATATCAATACACTTGAGTGTTGCAATGTTATCTTTCACAGTATTTTATCAATTTTCCAAAACACTCCATCAATACTAACGATTACGCACAAAGGGAGACGTGGCGGTGGCACTGCTTCTTTGTGTTGTTTCCGTCTCTGACCACTAGGCGGCAGCTGCAGTGTTGTAACAGGGCTGCACAGCTACAGCAGCAGCAGAAGCAGCTGGTTCCACTGATCAGTTACTCTGAGTTTATGTATATTGAGGAATTTTCTTTTGGACTCTTTCTAAGAGTTAGACAAAATATTGAAACACATCACAATGTCTGTAGTATCATAATATATCGCAATATATTGAATCGTGACATTTGTATCGATCCACCGATATACAAATTATAACACTAAATTGTTGCCAATACCCAGCCCTTGTCTGTCATTCATGACCTAAATAAAGTGTAGGACTATATGCTAGTTTGTGTGTGTAGTCATGCTGGCAGTACTGTCCTAGTTGAAAATGAGGACTGACCTCCATGTTCATGCGAGCATGTGTTAACGATCAAAATCTGACTCTATGCAGCAGGTTTTATTAAACCAGACAGACTATCACGTGAACGTTATGACGTTACTTAGTGACATGAATACTTATGAGCCCCTGAACCGAGATCCAGGTGGTGGTTACAAGCAAAAGGTGATAGATTGTCTGAAGCTGTTAGAACAGGACAATGCTATTGACAGAATGTTGTACCATAGATTATATTCAGAGGAAGCTACACCTAGTCTGTATGGGTAATCGAAGACACATAAACAGGATGTGCCATTATGGCCTATTGTTTTTATGATTAACTCAGTGACCTATAACATCTCTAAGTTTCTTGTATCTATTCTTAACCTGTTGGTAGGCAGTAATGAACATCACATTCAGAATACTGGATTTTGTGGATAAGGTGAGGGACATCATTATGGAGGAGGATGTTGATGAAGCAGTGGAGGTAGTCTATGAAATTACAAAACGACCCCACCCTTAGCAATAGGACCACCATTAACACTGACCAAGTGTGTCTGCTCCTGAAGCTGTCTTCAGTCCACATACTTCACATACAGGGGGTAGTACTATAGGCAGAGGTATGGGTGTGCTATGGGGTCCCCAGTTCCACCTATCGGGGCCAAATTGTACATGGAGGAAGTGGAAAAGAGGGCTCTGATGTCCTATCCAGGGACACCACCTGGCCATTGGTTCAGATTTGTGGACGACACCTGGGTTAAAATTAAATCTCAGGACGTACCACATTTCCCTGACCACATTAACTCTGTGGACAACCACATCAAGATCACCAGGGAGGATGTGAAAAATGACAGGTTATCCTTCTTAGACTGTGAAATTGAAATTTGTAAAAAAGAAAAAAGAAAAAAAGAAATTGCAATTGATGATGGGAGACATTTGATTGTTGATGTTTACCATAAACAACACATACTGATCAGTACTTGTCAAAGCCAGGAAGACGCCCATATACTGTACCAGCCGATCGAAGAGAGGAGAAGGACAACAGCTGTCTAAGCATAAAGAAAGTGGTGATTCTGTACGTGGTGGGAGTGTCGGAAAAGCTGAGATGCGTATTTTCCAAACACCATGTCTCAGTTGCTTTCAAACCCCAAAACACGCTGTGCCAGAAATTGGTCCACCCCAAGGATTGGGTCCCCTGGCACAAACAGCAATATACTGTACGCTGTTAAGTGTCGGGAGGCTTGCCATGACTTATACATTGGGGAAATCAAACAGACGCTGGCCAAGAGAATGACACAACACAGGAGAGCTAACACGTCAGACCAGGACTCGGCAGTCTACACCCACCTACAGGCCAGTGGCCACTCTTTCAAGGATGAGGATGTGCACATGCTTGATAGGGAGGAACGCTGGTTTGAACAGGGAGTCAAAGAGGCCACTTATGTGAAGAGGGAACGACCATCCCTGAACCAAGGGGGGATAAGAGTACATCTGTCGCCATTTTACAATGCTGTGATTGCAACCATTCCCAAATCCTCTGTGAAGAGTACACATGGCCATTATAAGTCAAGTTAATGGTCACGGCAATTTGCATATGAAACTGGTCGTTGGTTTCGGTCATTATGCCACTGCATTGTTTATAAGGGTGAGGATACCTGCAGTCAGTTGAGACTGACGAAGTCACTTTGATGAGTGATGAAACGTTTCTTCCACTAGACACTGTATCCGGATGAACTGATTCACCTCTCTGTGATCTATGCAGCAGAGTCCTGCATGAATTTCGATGACCGAGTTAAAGCTGACCCCCTGGCCTCAGATACCAGACCAGGTATCAGCACTACAAACAGGAATCTGGATAACCAGCCTTGTAGGTCAGCAATCTGTCAGGGACAAGATCGGGGTCAGGGAATGGAACAGGCCTCCAGGTGAGACCCCACCTGATTACATGGTGTGTGTGTGTGACATGAAATCAGCATGCAGTCTGACAACTTACAATTTACTGGACATGAAGTCCTAGCCCCATTAAGAAACAGTGCTGGATGACACACCAACCAATGATGAACTACAATTTTAATCCCTGATAATGCGTTAGGGACTCAATGCTTGCCCTGGTAATTTTCTATTAGTGGGCGCGGGTGGTGAGGTCTAGGTAAGTTATCGACCGGGGTGGATGTTGTTGAAATTTTTGCCTGGCCCGCTTCCTTTACTCTGTTTTGTCATCATACCTATGTTACGGTTGAACTTTCCATTACACAACACTTGCAAGTAGTCCATTTCACTTTGCTAACTATGTTCCTTAAAAAAAAGAAAAAAAAAGCACACACTGTGAAAATGTGAGTAGTCTCGGCCCACTTTAAGTCACCTTTCAACTTGTTGGAACGTTCACCTGAGTGGAAAGTAAAGCGATCCAAAATAAATTGAATTTGAGATGTGACATGCTGTAGCCAGTGTGTTATAAGCCACGTCCACCATGTGCGAACCCGGTCAGCACCAGAATACAAGACAGCTCGTGACACCTACATTGTTAACAGTGCTGCAACTATCCTGTATTGGTTTATTATGAGTTTCATTGCATGTCGTGGACAACATAATTCACAATCAGAGCTGCAGATTATTCTTTTGAAAACCTGTAATGCAACGGTCCGGTAAAGTGAACTTTTGTTGCACACACGTCTTCATTTCCACTGAAAACGAGAACATTCAATTTCACATTTCACTGTTGAAGGGGAACCATAGCCACTAACTAACGCCTATGGCTGGGGAAACACTGGGATTGTTCCTCCTTTGATTCGTCTTCTTCTTTTCTCAGCAGAGGGACTGAACACTGGCAAGACAAGAGGGCAAAGAAACACCCCACACATCCTTCGGGGGCTGAATTGTCGCCGTCTGGGGTTTCCGTAGCAACCCCGTCTGTGTATCCCAGAAACTTTGAGAGCCGGGTTGCTGTGATTGGCACGCACCATTGTGAGCCTGCAGAACGCCGTCGCTTTCACTGCGCCCTTGTTTACAGTGCTGACCACAAGCCCAGCAGGTTAAACCAGCACACTGATTCATCATCAGAACAAAGTGCGAGACAAACACCCAAAGGGTCCCATTCAGCCACCGTATTCAGACTGTCGAGAGGAGGAGCATGGCTTCTGGGATTGCCTGCCTTCAGCAGGGCCCTTACAAGCCTTTGATTACAGACAGAGAGTTACCCACTTGCAATCTAAAGCGTAGCTTTAGAAGAAAGCCACTTTATTTTGGTCATTGTACAAGTTACAATGAAATGTGTTCTCTGCATTTAACCCATCCTATCATACAGGAGCAGTGGGCAGCTGCAGCGCCCGGGGACCAACTCCAGTTCTTCTTTCCATTGCCTTGCTCAGGGGCACAGGCAGGAGTATTACCCCTAATATGCATGTCTTTTTGATGGTGGGAGGAAACCAGAGCACCCAGAGGAAACCCACACAGACACGGGGAGAACATGCAAACCCCACACAGAAAGGACCTGGGACGGCCTGGGGTTTGAACCTTCTTGGTGGGAGGCAATAGTGCTAACCACTAGGCCATCGCGCCGCCGTGTACATACAATGTTTAAGATATGACATGAGGTTGATGGGTGTTATCAGGAGGGCATGTAAAACTCAGTGGATATATGGGCATCTCAGGGGGGGTAACAATGAACAGCAGCTTTTACAACAGCTGCGCCACTGGTGATTGTCTGAACACCATGTGCGTTCATGTTTACGCACACGTGAAGAAACACACACACATACACACACCTCTTCTGCATGAAATCTGAGCAAAACTGAAAGAGCCACAGCGTATTACTTACCTCAAATTCTCCCTTTGTGTACTTGGCATCAGGAACGCTCACTATTTCATCATCCCCAAACTCTGGAAACCCCTGCAGGTGGAGTGCAAGTAGTTTCTGTGTTATTTTCAACAAAACATCATTTGTGCTTCTGTGGCCAGTTTGATGTGGATCAGTATTAAGGGACCTGGGGCTTTAGTGGACACAGTGAAAAATCCTTGACGGCCTCTTACGTTAAAGTGCCAGAGGGTGAGAGCAGCGATGACCATGGCGGTGGTGGTCCTGCCTTTGCCATTGGAGCAGTTGAATACAAAGGCTGAATTGGACTCCTCAGCCAAGGCACTCTTCATCGCCTCCATCAGCTTGTCAAAGTCCTAATGATATATACACATACACACATACACAGAAATGTAGTTCAGGTACACAAAAACACACCAAAAGGTCTCGTCTTTTTCAACGCTAGCACTGAATTGAATAAATTAAAGTAACAATATTTCTATATTACATTATTATCGGTAAGGAGGCAAAAATAACATACGTGAGAGGGAGATCAAAATGTAGCTTACTACAATAACTTTTTGATACATTCTTTCCAATTGTTGCAAAATTCATTCATTCAAGTATACCAAACAATAACAATGAAAGTGATAGAGTGATAGATAGACAGATAGACAGACAGACAGACAGATAGACAGATAGATAGATAGATAGATAGATAGATAGATAGATAGATAGATAGATAGATAGATAGATAGATAGCTAGATAGATAATGCTGTGAGGTAATCAGGGGCATCAGTGAAGAGAAAAAAAAACTAAGCTCAACAACAATACTTTCATACCTTGCATATATTCTGAGGGTGTGTATGCAAAATTGCTGTCGTATGCTTTTTATTGTAAGGTTGAGGTTGTTTTCTTAAGACAGTAACAATCACCACCACCGGAGGGCGCACAAAGCTCAGTCATTTTTATCTTTGCATCGCATGCAACCAGCGAAGTACCTCTGAAACTTGCTATTAACCTGCTGTTAAATCAAAACGTGTGTGTGTGTGTTTCACTGAAAGTGTGTCAGTTGCCTGTCATCTACCCCTTTAAAATTACCTCCTCTCTAGGTGCGCTACATTCGGGCAGAGGGATGCGTTTGTAGATCAGGCCTTGGTGAGAGCTTTTGTGCTGGTTGAAGGCCTCTTGGACGCTCAGGCAGCTCTTAAACATCTTCATCTGTTTGTCCTGCTCCAGTGTCACCTCAAGCCACTTCTGTGCTCGCAGGATCTCCTCTTTCAGAGACATCTCCAGTTTCTGCAGAGCCATAAGAGCTGCACATTAAGGCATATGACTATCTCAAATGAAAGGGTTTTTATTTATTTATTTGTTTTGTTTGTTTATTTATTTATTTAATCTTTGCTCATTGCCACCATGCACCTCTATTAGCTGCGGGTCAGAAGAAGGAACAGAAATGTGTTGGTCCAGACGAGAGGGCTCCCTGGTGGTGAACACCTGGCCATTCCCTTCCAACACCAGCTCCTCCTGCAGGTTAACCCACAGCACGTGGCCATGCTTCCTCTTCTCATCCGTCAAGTGGGCCAACACCGCACTGCTAGCCTGCGTACAGGAAATGACGAGTCAGAAGGCGAGTGGCTGGACGTCTTACTTAGAGATGTGACCGCCACATCATCGTCATAAGTTTCTAATTGTTCTAGCACTATTGGAAATGCTTATCAGCGTGGCAGTGCATATTTACGAGAGACCAGAAACATTGACGGGTGAGTATAGTCATGCTATTGCTGGGCAATACGGAAAATATTATTACTACGATTATCGTGGGGAATTTTACTTGAGATCCATGTATATCACAGTATCTATTTACTTACTCAAATTTTCACATTGAACTTCATGCAAAGTATTTTATCATACCAAAGCTGTTTTTCAAACTTCCTGATATACTTCAGACTCATTTTGTGAGAACCTTCAGGTTACAGATTTGGGTTATCATTAATGTAGACAATAGAATTGTGTATCACAATATGGCATTATCTGTGTTTCATCCAGATAGAATAACACTGAAAGACGATAAATGATAATACTGAAACACTGCCCGGTCCTAAGTCATGGATTTGCAAACTGTAAGCAGTATTACAAACATTGCCAATGCTTATGGTTTTCTTCCTCTCGGGCTGTGAGTCACCCTCAGCCTTTAATTTGGACATGTTTACATGGCAAACTTGCACAATACTGCACAACAGACAAAGACATACACAAAGTCTAAATGATAAACTGAACTGTAGACTTCACCTTGGGCCCTAATCTCCTCTGTGCGACTAAAGAGTTTATTCACGACTTCTGTGATAAGCTGGGCCCTTATCAGTTGACCCACTGCCAAAATAAACAAGGTTATTTGTATTCACATCATCGTATGAGTGATACCGTTGCCAGCTGGCTGTACCTCTGATGTTGGCTGCGCCATCCCATAAACAGGCATTTTGGGAACGCGTCTGAAGTTGGCCACCTTCATCTCCTTCACTGTGCTGAGCACGTCTGGAGCCAAGTACTCATCCGCAACCTGCAGAAACACATTCACTTACCCAACATAATACATTCATAATATACAGAGCATTTGCACACCTACATACAGGTTCTGGTGTCACAACAACATGGCATCCTAAAATAAAGATAAAAAAACTACAACTTTGGGGGCGTCCGGGTAGCACAGGGGTCTATTCTGTTGCCTACCAACACAGGGATTGCCAGTTCGAATCCCCGTGTTACCTCCGGCTTGGTTGGGCGTCCCTACAGCCACAATTGGCCGTGTCTGCGAGTGGGAAGCCGCATGTGGGTGTGTGTCCTGGTCGCTGCACTAGCGCCTCCTCTGGTCGTGCTATGCCCCCCTGGCGAACTCCTCACTGTCAGGTGAAGAGAAGCAGCTCCACATGTATCGAAGGAGGCATGTGGTAGTCTGCAGCCCTCCCCGGATCGGCAGAGGGGGTGGAGCAGCAACCGGGATGGCTCGGAAGAATGGGGTAATTGGCCAGATACAATTGGGAGAAAAGGGGGGGGGGGGTTCTTTAACTGCTCGGGAAAATAGTACAAGTACAATTGGGGAGAAAAGGGGGAAAATACAAAAAAGTACAACTTCAGTGCGAGCGAGGGGAATGGACACATGTATAGCAGGACATGTGCATGTATTGTCAATTGTCTCACCAAGACGCGGGCTCCTCGTGTGACGAGGTCAGCGGGGGCCGAAAGCTCTGATAAATCCATGCAGGCCAGTAACCTGTACAACCACGCATGGCAGCACATCCACTGGCTGAAGTTGGACGCAAAGGCAAGAGGATACTGCAACACACAAGGGTGCAAACAACACCTCATTAGAGCTTCGAATGATCACTATAATGGTGAATATTACACAGCAATTCAAACAAATTCCTAGTTACTGTAAAGAGAATTGAATTGCGGGGGGGGGGGGGTTACCTGTTCATGAAGGTATGCGTTAAACACAATCAAGTAGAAGTAGCGCTCCAAACTCTGCATTGTTCGGTGCAGAAAGTACTCTTTGGTGCTGCTTCCCTGAAAAAAACAAACACACGCGCATTAAAGGAGTTAGTACCAAAAAAATAAGTGCCGCTAAAAAGGGGACTTTCAGAAATAAAGGAAAAATTCAACTACATCATTAAGTTGGAAGGTACAGGGAATCAAATCAAAACCAAATCCAAATCTAAGTCAAAGCCAGTGTTTCCACTTTCTTGAATACTTTTGAGTTTTCAGCAAGCAACGTCATTTAACTAAATCTGTAATACGGACAAGAGGTCATATATATCTACACAGGAGAGAAAGATGTTATTAAGTCTATTGTAATACAGTCCGTTTATGAATATTGATGGAGTTATTACCTGTGCAACCAAAATCTTGCTGGCTGTTTTCATAGTGCCCTGAAGGGTTGTTTAAAATAACATGTTTGTTTATTTGATGCGATCGGTGCAACTGCAGCACAAGCCCCAGATACAGCAACAACTTCAATCGTGTATGAGGGCAACCTAGCAGTGGTGCCACAACCTCCATCATGTACGCCATTAAACTGGATCCCCATCAGTTATCACAGGCCTCTTCAATGGCCCATTGTTGATAATGATGCCTTTTAAATTTTCCTCACTGCTTTCATAGCCTACTTTCCACTGCAGTATGCTTACAACAAAGGAACGCCTGCCTGAAATCAAACCACAATTGAACACAGAGCCACATAAAGTTGTGTGCACGCTCACCACAGATACACATCGAGTGGTTTTATAGATAATCCACTGCAGTGAGGGGGTTGCAGGAAGACGACGATTAATAAAGATCAATGAAAAGGATTATTCGAGCAGTAATAAATGTGCCGACAATTTCCTCAAGCCTAGACTTCGTAAAAATTATTTGGAAGAGTTGGCCACGTGTTAGTACGGAAATGTAAACAGAGTCAATGACTGGAGAAGGACTCGTCCTCAAAGGGCAACACAACATATAGTGAGATCTGCAGACGAACGTGAACTGTTTGCAAAGAATTTCCCGGGCCGGCAAGTCTGTGCAAATGGCAGAAGCCACAGCCAGTATGATGTTTTATCTAACCTCATACAAATGATTTTTTTCCCTACTGCGGCCTCTGTATATTACTGGCCTCATTCAGCAGAACATGGGCTGACCACAGATCGCTTGTAAAGTCAGGGTTGACGTACAAGGTGCCACAAACCGAGTTACTACTACATCACTGTTTGCCGACAGGGCATCACCCACCTGAATTTGATAATCTTCTCCGAGTCCTTCCAGCTTACTCTTGTTCTCGTATATTGCTTCTCTGATGTTGTGCATTTCAGAACACAGGGCAATAGCCTGATCAACCTAACAGATGTAAATAAAAGATGTGGTCAGATGGGCTCCCCTAGTCTGAGGAAAGAAATAATCATAGACAAACAATACTTTTTTGGTTGAATCAAGAGTTAATTTACCTCCTCCATGAGCTGCGGCCCATTTGGCAGCTTGTTGATCAGGGACTGAATGACTTGAAACAGCGGCTTGGAGTCCGACGCTGCTGCCTCCTCAGCTCTAAAAAGTCAGGCAAACTAGGTCAACTTCCATCTTTGCTGGCAATAAACTAAACACTCGATATAAACTGACCACATATTTAAACGTGTGATTACTTTTGTGAGTTATGCTGTCTTTGTATTGCTCGCCTTTCCAGATGAGTTTGATGCTGATGTGGATTTCTTACCGTTGCTGCTGCGGTGACGTGTCCCTCAGGCGGTTCATGGCCAGTGTACCCAGGATCATGGCCAGGTTGGTGCGTCCGACGCCCACCTGACAGCTGAAGAGCAGGGCGGGCAGAGGCCGGGACACATCCTGGCCCAGAGACAGGCTGGGGCTCTCCTGGCACACACAGACAGGAGGAAGGGGATGAGCGGCGGAGGTCAAAGGTGGGGGCATCAGTCAGCGATGACAGGGTTACAAAAACATCCAAGTACTATCGTTCAATAAGGTGGTAATTTGGGCAGCACAATATATAGTTTTAGAGTCGACACTGGAGGATACACGTGCAATAGTTCTTTGCAAAGGATGCAATGTAAGGCAAATTTGGCCCATCAGTCATGTTGGGCTAAAACTCTCCAGGAAATCAGGAATCAGGAACACTTTCACTTCATGTACTTGCACACATAAAACGAAATGAAATGAAATATCGTTTCCCCCAGCCCACAGCAGTGCAACACAAAGACAAAAACACATATCCAAAAACTACAAGAACACATATATCCAAACTATATAGATATATGTATGTATGTATGTATGTATGTATGTATGTATGTATGTATGTATGTATGTATGTATGTATGTATGTGTGTATATGTGTGTATATATATATGTATATGTATATGTGTGTGTGTGTATGTATGTATGGATATATATGTATGTGTGTATATATGTGTGTATATATGTGTATGTATATATGTGCGTGTATGTGTGTATGTGTGTATGTATGTATGTATATATATATATATATATATATATATATATATCCAAACTAAGAATACATCTATCCAAACTAAGAACACATATAACACATATATCCAAACTATATATATAGTTTAGTATATCCAAACTAAGAACACATATATCCAAACTAGAATACATATATCCAAACTAGAATACATATATCCAAACTAAGAACACATATACCCAAACTTACTGCTTGATAGAAATTTAAATCTAGCATGGCCCAGTTTTTATGACTATGCTTCAAGAAAAAAAATTCTAGTGCATCTGCCAAGTAATATAATTGAGTCTGATTCGATGACTTCATAGACATCTGCCTTACTTCTCCCTCTAAAACCACCATAATCAATGCTAATGTGATGAAGTCTTTACAAATGAAGCTTAAAAAGTTAAAAGTTGCCCATGTCTGATGAAATTATACTCTTTATTCTTTAACACTGCGATACTTATCACAAGAAAACAAAAAAATCCCACAACGTTGATTTGACTTTTCTCCAATACTGTTCTGTCCTAGTGGTAATAATATGTTACGATCATAAACCTCTTTCACACCTGTTTTTTTTCCCCTGTGCTTCAATCCATGTGAATGCTGATAAAACCTTCTTTCACACCACAAAGTTGATTCTAGCTTTTTACTGAAAAGCCCCTCTCACATTTCCCACATACCCGCCGAATCCCTGCATTTACATCAGACCTTGTCTCGTCCAGTGATCTCTGTATTGCCATCTATTTGTTCATACTGAGCTTGAAAAACGTCTGAGAGACTGCATCACTGTGATGTGTTGTATTTTCGGTGTCATTACACTGCCGTCCAACATGGAGGAATGTTTGGCCGGTGCAAAGAAAGCCATCTTCTCTGCAGGCACACACATCGCCCAAAACACAAACATGCACTTTCATCGGTTGCGTCTCAAACGTAACGTGTCAAACACAACACTTAGAATGAGTGAGTGAACGGCGGCTGCGACAAGAGACACAATCCCGCGAAGGTTTTGTGCCAAAGCCAAGAAAGTTTGCACTGCCGTAGTACCCCCTGACAGGTTTCTGAGGATTTACGACACGGGGACACTTTTCACACAAAAGATGATCCGAAGTAAAAACCCGGGATTTTAGTTCGCCGGGAATGGAAATAGTTTTTACGGTTTCACAATGCAGGAGTGTTCCAGTTTAAAACGGGGTTATGGAACTTTTGGTTGAGTTCAAAAGAGGACATGAGATTAACAGTCCAAAAAAACAAGATGCCCAACACTTTATTTGGAGTAACAATCACAGAAATGTGAGTTAGATTGAACAAAAGTCTCATTTAAGCCTCAGCACGGCTGGAATTTTGGGAAAGCTTTCGCCAATCTAGCCAGCATGGCCTGCCATGTCTGCAGTCCTCAAACCAAAAACACCTAAGGGACAGAGAAAAAGAGGAAAACTCGAGAATAACTGCCACAACAGAGAGCAGCGGAGAGACAGAGAGACGAACAGACAGACAGAGTGAGCGAGCAACAGTCAGCGAGAGAAAGGGAGTGAGAGAGAAAGAGACAGACAGACAGAGACAGACTGAAAGAAAGAGAAAGTCATATAGACAGACACAGAGAGACAGAAGGCGGGATAAAGACAGAGAGCAAGCAAGAGACAGACAGACAGACAGACAGACAGACAGAGACAGACTGAAATAAAGTCATACAGACAGACAGAGCGACAGTGACAGAGATAAAGACAGAGAGCAAGCAAGAGACAGAGAGCGACAGACAGACAGACAGACAGACAGAGCATCAGAGAGAAAAGAGAGAGAGACAAAGAGTGACAGAAAGAGAGGGCGAGAGAGAGACAGACAGAGCAAGAGAGAGAGACAGACAGACAGACCGAGAGAGATGGAGGAGAATTGAATTCTAAAAAGACCTTTATTTACATATTTTCAGGAAAAAGTTTCAAACACGCTACAAAAAGGACACCCTTTGGGATTGTGAGATTTAAAATATTCACAAATGCATTTACCGCAAGACTACTATGGAGAGAGAGAGAGCGAGAGAGGGAGAGAGAGAGAGAGCATCAGAGAGAAAGAGAGACAGACAAAGAGCAACAGAAAGAGAGGTAGACAGACAGAGCAAGAGAGAGCGACAGACCGAGAGAGAGATGGAGAGGGAGAGAGCATCAGAGAAAGAGTGAGACAGACAAAGAGCAACAGAAAAAGAGGGAGAGAGAGACAGACAGACAGAGCAAGAGAGAGAGACAGACAGAGAGAGATGGAGAGAGAGGGAGCGCGCAAGAGAGACCGAGCGAGAGCTGGAGAGCGAGAGCGAGAGGGTGAGAGAGGGAGGGAGAGATTGTTGCAGGACTTTGCAGACCACTGATCTATACTCTATTTAAAAAAGCAACCACTTTCCAACCACAGGGAACTGGACAGGCTGCTGTGAGGAATGTCACTCCAAAAAAGGGCAAAACAGGGCGAAAAAGACAGGGCACATCCTGTGTGAGTGAGGGGCAAGATGGAAACCAGACAAAACGGATTGGCCCCGGCTATTCCCAGCCGCCGAAAAGTGGACATTAAGTGATTGCAGACCGCAGGATTTCTGCCTTTTTCATAACTATTATGGTTATTGGTGATTGATGGCGCACATGGGACAAGAGTAAAAAAAAAAGCTAGGTGTTAAAATAAAAAATAAAGAGGAACGCCGCGCCGGCCTTCCTGGAATGTCTTATGCTGACATATCCCAGACACGCCACAATAATCCAATGCATTAATATTTCTGATGTCACATAAAAACAAAATCATAAAGGAAGTGATTGAAAGTGGTAAGTGTGCAGACTTAGCACCTGACCAGGCAAAGGCAGACGAGCGCTATGGTTTCTTTCTTTTTTTTTACTGTGGTGTGTTTACACGAGCTTACCCTGAGTACGCTCACAAACGCATCGAAGTCTTCCTCCAGGGGCGCTCCCTCCGCCGGCAGCGGCAATCGGTAGTACCTGCAAAGACACAAGCGCATCACCGAGTTTTGAACCACAGACGCGATCAAGCCCGTGTTTTGTCAATACAGCCTTTATGTAGGTCAAAACACACTGCACGTAAACATCGGGCTGACCTCAAGTGAGACTTACGGCTAAGTGCTCTCTACTCTCCCATGTTATATTTACTCTCATGACTCCGAGACGGAAAAAATAGTTCCTCCAACAGCCCACAAGGGATGTTGGGAGAGATCAAAATCACCGTGGAAGACTCGCCAACGCTGGCTCCCTTAGATCCCGTTCTAAATATGGCCAACACTAGAAATAAACTGCATTTTTGGAAGTACCTATATCAAAACGTTCGGCTGTTTGCAGCGACTGTATGGGGGCTTGATCCTTCAAAGGACTATGCGGGGTTACGTGCTCTGCTAGGCGGATAATATATTCTCTTGCCCTGGAAATGTTAAGAGCCACTCGTGACATCTTGATAAAACTGACCTGTCTGATCTGTTTAGAAACAGGATGCTGCCATCTCCTCCCTTAACACCTGTGCACGCACACTCGCGCTAACACACACACACACACACACACACACACACACACACACACATTCTTCTGAAAGCAAGACAACCAGCCTTTGCACAGGCGAGCGCCCCTATTTACAACCAGCACTGCCTACATAGCAGCCGCCAGTCAGCGCATCGCGCCATCTAAATCACAGGCGGAGTCGAGGGTGCCGTGGCAGCGGGGTCAATAAAAGAGCACTGTTAATAACAACCTGTAGAGCGGCATGGTGAACATGGGTCTCTTATAGACCTCCTCGGTCACGTGGATGTCCTCCTCACACGTGATGGTTATTTTCTGCGGTTCGTCCTTGAAGTATTCGATGTCGTTGTAGACGTAGAAAACATTTTCGTTGAGTTTGGCGAAGTCGTGGAGCTGTGGGGGTGGGGGTGGGGGGGATGTAAACATTTGAATAACTGTATGAACACTGGGGAA
Source organism: Lampris incognitus (assembly GCF_029633865.1). Taxonomy (NCBI): domain Eukaryota; kingdom Metazoa; phylum Chordata; class Actinopteri; order Lampriformes; family Lampridae; genus Lampris; species Lampris incognitus. The sequence goes on along the minus strand of NC_079227.1, from coordinate 27,421,073 downwards.
ACAATTCGGTTAGGTTAGATGTAAGGTTAGCCCCGTCACCTCCTTCCTGATGGTCAGCTCCAGGCTTTCCACAAGCTCCTCCTTTTCTAGCCCGTGGAGGTTCTCATGAAGGTTTTCCTTCCTCCTGGGGGTGTACGGTATAAAGTTGTCCTCCTTGTGCATGAAAACCACAGGCTCCTCTCTGACACAGAAAAATATTACTTCCTGTTTGCAAGAAATAGGAGAGTCTGGGGTGAAATAATAGCCCTTCATAAAAAAAAAACAAAAAAAAAAACAAAAACGTGTTTTGCTTCCAAGAGCAACTGGAAACACTCTGTAGTCATATGACATGTACTGCATGGGTAAAGAATTTAGCATGCACTGCTGTATAATTTTGTGAATTTCATTTCAATTACGGTCAGTTTCCAGCTGCTGTAAGCAGATAGGGATTTCATTTTCCGCTGGTCTACATGACCGCGACTTTGTGTTTGCTTAGTTCTACATGCACCCATAACCTAGACTTGACTCCTCAAATATTTACAGACAACGCTTGCTAGAAAGAGACCACGGCAGGAACTGGCACCAACAAATAAGGCGTGACTCGACGTGTAAACTTGAATGTGAACGATGTGCAGAGCCTGTGCACTTGTGTGGAGGTCTGAAATTCAGCCAAAGTAAATGAAAATGTGTAAAAGCGCAAACAATCAAAAAGGGCAGTGACCTCGTGGCCTTGCGCCTGCAGCCAGTGGAGAACCTGTTTGAAGCCATTCACGGTTGGCTGGCCCATCCCAAACAGGGGGTACGATTCCTTGACTTGGCGGAAGTTGGGAGCCCCATAGCTTGCAGTGGTGTTGAGGACATCAGCTTTTCCGTACACGTCCTGGACCATGAAGTACTCGCCCTGCAAGCAAGACAACCTTCATCAGAGTGACGCCTGAAATCATATCAGACACTTGGTATCGATGAAAGCCACTTTATTTGACAGTGTATTCGTTTTTGTTTTTTTCTCCTCAATTGTATCCGGCCAATTACCCCACTCTTCCGAGCCTACCCGGTCGCTCTTCCACCCCCGCTGTCGATCCGGGGAGGGCTGCAGACTACCACATGCCTCCTCTGATAAATGTTGAGTCGCCAGCCGCTTTTTTTCACCTGACAGTGAGGAGTTTCGCCAGGGGGACGTAGCACGTGGGAGGATCAGGCTATTCCCCCCAGTTCCCCCTCCCCCCCAAACAGGCGCCCCGACCGACCAGAGGAGGTGTGCTAGTGCAGCGACCAGGACACATACCCACATCCGGCTTCCCACCCGCAGACACAGGCAATTGTGTCTGCGGGGAAGCCGGAGGTAACACAGGGATTTGAACCGGGATCCCCGTGTTGGCAGGCAACGGAAAAGACCTCTACGCCCCCCGGACGCCTTGACATTGTATTCTTACAATGATTGTATTTTTACAATGAATGTGTTCTCTGTATTTAACCCATCCTATTGTATAGGAGCAGTGGGCAGCTGCAGCGCCCAGGGACCGACTCCAGTTCTTCTTTCCACTGCCTTGCTCAGGGGCACAGACAGGAGTATTAACCCTGCACGACTTTTTGATGGTGGGAGGAAACCGGAGCAATCGGAGGAAACCCACGCAGACGCGGGGAGAACTGGAACGTTTTTTTCCGATTTTCATGCTGCCGCTCACGGGCATTTGTGAATTTTGCAGAGCCTTTAGCTTAAGAGATGACCTATGCATGCGATCAGAAACCGCAGACCATCATCGACAAAACCCTGCGTGGTGGAGCAGCCCCATCAGAGAGGTGGCAGGGAAGATCAAAGCCCCGATCTCATGGCGACAACAGTCCCCACTCAACATCTGCCCCCGCGTCATAAAACCACGCATGACAATGTCCCCCAAGCCCTATGCTATTTGGATATTTGAATGTGAAAAGGTCAGGGTTGGGGAACGCTGGGAGGTTTCTACAGTCTGGTGTGAAAGAAATCGTACCCGTTTCACAGAAAAGGCACTTGTACTGTGTTCTTACCTGAACCAAATAATGCTCGGGCATAGCGTCTGATATCCGGCCCACTTTGTAATTGGTCTTGAGGATGTCATCGTGAATCTGAAACTCCTGTCGGCAATTGTACCTGCGGTAGGAAACAGGATGAGATGGCAGGAAAGGTCAATTCAGCCGTCAGCAGCTGTTTGTCAGGGTCCGATCACACGATCTCTCGATTCCCGGATTGACAAATGAGATGTTAATAGGGGCAAACACTCATGCTGGTAGGATGGGTGATCAAAGAGGATTAACACCCGGGTGTGAGAATGTGGATTTGGGGGGGGGGGGGCAACTTACGTGATGACGACAGGTGCCACCTTGTTGGTGATAATGGACTTGGCCTTGTTGTTGTGGATGTTGACTGTCTGAAAGGAGCTCATGCTAAGAGACTGCCGGCTGTCGGCCATCCCGTTGCCGTGGACACTCTCAAGAGGCGACGCGGTGGACACAGGCTGTGGCGCGGCGCTGGCAGTTGTACCCATACTCCACAAGCAGCTGCGAACGAAACGGCAGCAGACTCAGATCAAGGCATCCGCCTCTCACCTTCCCAACAGCTCTCACAGGGTGCCAACGCATCTATTTGAGCCATTAAAACGCTTGTTACAGACATGCTTTTTCAGGTGTTACAAGCTTCTGAATGTGTCTCTCACACTTCCGGTAAATGACCTGATTCAATGAAAAGTGAGTAATGGTGGATAAATATTCTCATTGCCTTAAACCACTTTAATAGAATATGAATAGCAGATAGTGCTGGGCGATATGGAGAATATAATCACAATAATCATAGGGATTCCCCCCCCCCCTCTTTTCTCCCCAATTGTAACCGGCCAACCACCCCACTCTTCCAAGCCATCTGCTCCACCCCAATCCGGGGAGGGCTGCAGACTACCACGTGCCTCCTCCGATACATGTGGAGTCACCAGCCGCTTCTTTTAACCTGACAGTGAGGAGTTGCGCCAGGGGGACGTAGCGTTTGGGAGGATCACGCTATTCCCCCCAGTTCCCCATCCCCCCCGAACAGGCGCCCCGACCGGCCACAGGAGACGCTAGTGCAGTGACCAGGACACATCCACATCCGGCTTCCCACCCGCAGACATGGCCAATTGTGTCTGTAGGGACACCCGACCAAACCGGAGGTAACATGAGGATTCGAACCGGAGATCCCCGTGTTGGTAGGCAACGGAATAGACCGCCACACTACCCGGACACCCAATCATAGGGAATTTTACAAGATATCGAAATATATCTCATGATGTCAGCTTACATTTGCAAAAATACTCGACTCTGCTTTATCACATTGAACTGTTTGGTAAAACTCATTTTCATGTAATATTCCATGAAATATCTCTTTTAGATATTTTAGATAATAGATTCTCATTATAACTAATTTAGACATAAAACTGAGTATCATGACATGACAATATCCAGATTTCAACAACAAACAAACGGTATTGTTGAGTTGTTGCCCAGCTCTGATAACATACGTGTTTGAATGGCATACCAATAAAACACACACACACACACACACACACACACACACACACACACACACACACACACACACACACACATACACACAGAGCACTGCTTAAAAAGGGCACTCAAGACTTGCCTCAAAGGGACGAGATGAGAGAAAGCCCGGCCTCTAATATTATGACCAGTCATCAGTTCTCAAAGCAGAGGGCAGATCTGCTGTAATCCGTGTACCGTGTAATCGGTATACCAAATACGACACAAATGTATGGGTCTATAAATCATTTGGTGGCCAGCGACGTGACATTTTGTGACATTTACGCCTACTATAGAGGGTTTCGGCTATAGCGTGTATGTACAACTCCCCGTGTTTATCCCAATATGGGAGCCACTACAAATGACCGACATCGTGGCCCTGATCGTATTCCTCAATCTTAGATGAGAGCTCGAAGGAATTACACAAAGTAAGATTGTATTTACATGTTAATCATAGACCACTTGTTTAGCACCCGGCCCTCAAAAGAAATCCAGCATGGTGACTCAACGCTCCCCAACACACACACACACACACACACACACAGAAGTACCATATCACCCTATACTTGTGGGACTTGTGAGGGGGACCCCTCATTGACTACGTTCCCTAGCCCTTAACCCTAACATTAACCATTATAACTACATGCCTAACCTTAACCCTTACCTTACCCTTAACCTAATCCTAATTCTAACCTTACCCCTTAAACCCAAGTACTAACCCTAAAATAGACCTTTTTCCTCATGAGGACCCATAAAATGTCCCCACAAGGTAGGTGGTTTCAGGTTTTTCTAGCCTGATCCATCAGGCTAGAAAAAGTTGGTACACGCACACACAAACACCCCCCCACCCACCCACCCACCCACATGCAAACACACACAGACCTCCGCCCGTTCACCAAACAAACAGGGGACTTGCACTGAGCTCTGCAACAAAACAAACGAGTCTTCCAGTAAGCAAGCGGCGTCAGGACCAACGCCACTCCACCACATCACACACACATCACACACGTAGGCCGAACACGGAGCGCACAATGCAGACACGTGCTTGCACAAGCAGATGCATACGTGCACCGTGCCGCACTCTCGCGCACATGTTCCCTTAAGACAACAGAGAGAAAGCCGGTATGCTACCCAGCTTATAAGAAAACCATATGCGCACTTAGGTATGCAGGTATGCTCAACACAAGGCAGACATAAATACACTCGGGATTCATAATTAAAACAGGAAATAGGGCTCGACAACATGGAAAATAATCCCCGTCGCGACAACCATAGGGAATTTTACACAATATTGATCTGCTTACAGATGCAAAAAAATACCATATTAGTATGAATCCAACTGAGGTCCTTCATGCTGAACCATCTGGTAATGTAAACTATAGTATAAACAATAAAAAGTAGCTTTCCATTTTTTTAAATTTCTCCTTTAAATCTTATACGAAAGTTTTGGCGATTGCAGTCTAGTTCTCGTCAACTTGGACAGCCAAAATTGTGCATCATGATACGACATTATGCAAATTTCATCCTCACACAACACAATCGAAAGATGACTGACTCACTGCCTCGTCTCAGCCGAAGACATCGGTGTTGACACTGCAGAGGAGCGCAGCAGTGGGGCGTGCGTGCATGAGAGTGTGCGCGCGTGCGTGTGTCCTACACTCAAGTTACCTCTGCGTGGTGAGCAGCTTTGAGTCGAGCCCACTCACTCTGCAGAGAGTGGATGAGGGATAACTGGTGAGTCATTCTAGCTCTCCCTTTTGATGTGTCTCAAAGTGTGTGTGGGGCGGTCAGCCTTGAACCTAACGCCCTGATGGAACGATTCCTTTCCCACCCATCTTGCATAAACTCTCATCCCAAACGCAACGGACCAACAAAAAAAAAAAAAAGGAAAAAGGAAAAAAGGAAAAGAAAAGTCTCAGTGGAAGCCATAATAGGGAAAATAACAGCAAAATGGCCAACGTGCTATTTAAAGGTCTGGAGTTAGGAAAACGTAACGATGAAAGGAAATCCATATTCATGAAACAACAGGGAAGCAATGACGATCTATGAATCAGTATAATCACAACTCTTTTGCCCAGTGTTTGATGAAAGCAAACTAGCTTACAATCTGTGTCCCACATGCCCAGTTCTGTTTGAGTCCTTACCACATGTCAAATGCACTACTGTCCTGCCCGGGTAACGTTATAACTACCAACAAAAAAAAACCCACAAACAACAACAACAATATCTCAACCAGTAAAAAACCGGATATCTTACATCTTGGAAGGTGAGTGGTCTGTGCTCCCAGACCCTTTTCTGTTTCTCTTGCTTTCCGCCATAGTCCAAATGAGTGGTCCAAAAGCCCTGTGTTAACTTGGCATCACTTCCAAAACAACACCAGACCCCTTCTGGATCCCCCTCTTCCAGCCCCGCCCAGAGAGCAACACCCCTTGCACACACACACACAAACAAGAAAAAAGTATGAGCGCGTCCCTGGCGCTTGGCATGGACGAGGAGAATCTTCTGCAGTCGGGAATCCCAGGCAGCTTGTTCCTCCCTGCGTCGCCTATCTCATGTCGGGGAGCGAGAGTCATGCGAGAGGCTCCGTGTCTCCACGGAGGATGGGGAGGCGCGGGTAGGGGGGGGGCAAGGGAAATAGACCTACATCTGGCAGCCAGATGGCTTAAGCTCAGCTCCTTTTTCACAGGGACAGGCCATGCACAAAGACGACACAATTGGCTCTTGTACTGTATAGGAAGCAGCGCGATCTAGCGCCGCGAGCCAAACCCCAACAACCAAAGGTGTCGTCTCCTTCGTGCTGCAGAAATGAAGTTATTTGGGAAACCTCGTCTGGGTGACGGAGCAGCACTGATGGACCAGGGTAAAACTGCTAGCCATCAGGAGATGTTCATTAGGGTAAGGGTTCGGTAGTGTCTCTCCCCTGGGCAATTAATTTGCCTTCAGTCACTCGGATGAGAAATGAAAGGTGTGATGGATGGAAGAGGTCTCCTCCGGAGGATGATTCCATCAGCAGGAGCTCTCTACTTTGGGAGTGGACGACACTTTTGATCATCTCAAAGTCTAAAGCGTTGAGTCGAAAGGGAAAGATTTGTATTCACCATGGAAATCTTATCAGCAGGTTTCCTGCATCCATACCGGCCATATCATGATATAATAGGCCTTCTCTTTGTGGCTCGTTCAAAGGGCAATAAAACCGTGGATTCTTAAATCATCCCAGTCAGTGCACTAAAACAATCTGCATCATGCTTTATCTGCAAAACATCTGCATCTAATGTATTAAACATTTTCTGGGATTGGCATTCGTTTATACCTTTCTGTAAGAAGTTCATATTTATTGTAAATGCTTTTGCAGCTCTTGACCATTAAACGAATTGTTGGGGTGCCTATAAACCCTTTTGATGTCTCCGCGTGCGCTCTCCCCGCCTCCGTTGCAAGACCGAGGTGTATAAACACACTTGAGCAAATCTCTGCCAAACAGTCAGCCAGGCCAGCCGCGCTCCCTGGCTGATTTCAGCACGGGCAGGCGTGGTACGGTGGCGGGTGGGCAGTTGGGGCGGAGGCCTGAAGTAGAAATAGCCCTCAGTCATAAACATCCTCCTGGAAAGCCAATCAAGGCAACTCATCAGACTGCCTGTTTATTCCCCGTGTCAACCAGGGAGCTACTTGCACCACTCAAGTGGCCAATAAAAAACCACGACAGACTGGGATTTCCTCTCGCGACGTGGAGCAAAAATCAGCAAAGTGTGAGCTGTGACAACAACGCAAGAAAAATAACACGCAAAAACTTTCTCGCGGCTTTCCTCTAAGTCATCATCACAATATATATGTCATGAATGTTATACCAGGACATACTCAGAACACCAACCTAGGTGAGAACTGTCCACTAATTACATTTGGCTGAGCCCAGGCGAAGACGTTCTGCTATTTAAAACATTGGCACAGCGAGCATGGACAGCAAAATACACTAGTGGCAACAGTAAGAAGAAGCCCATGGAAACAGGAGCCTCTCACCCACCCATCAGCTTTGCCCCATTCAGGGCCGGCCAATTTAAATTCAGCTGGTGTCCCGACTTTGCTGTAGCAACTTCTTCAGACAAAAGGGTCTAAATGCAGACAGGAAGGAGTGTGCAGCTGCAGGATGCATCTGTTGGTGGCCCGTCTTATAAGAGGAAGGATGCCGATCGCTCTTCATTCATTCACAGGAGATGTGGGGTTTCATGAGAGATGGGTGTCACTTTGTAACGCGAGGATTTCTTGTGACACAATTTCCCATATTGGGACGGAGAAGAGTGTAAGTGTGGCAACAAAAGCCGCAAAAAAATTGCAAAATTAGAACATCTTACTTGGCCACATGGCTTTTTTCTTCTTCTTTTTTTTTCCAGGACCGTGGGTACTGCTGGGTTTGACCTAGGCCATTCATTCAGTTTGACAGTGCCAAGCCTGCGGCAGCCACGCCAAACCAATTCCTTTCTCCGTTGGGCATGGTTAACTGCTGCATTTGTAAAGTTATCCCCATTTCTCACATAGCACCGCATCCATCATTAGTCTATTTCTAAATTTCACTGCTTTGAAGTGGACCATCTCTGGGTAAAGCCCCAACATTATGGGCATCTATCCGTCTGGCACAAAGGAGCAACTGTGGATGCAACTTAACAAATAACCGCCATCTTACACTAAACTGTTTTGCTGCTGTTGATCATTTGTCATAACTCCATGTGGGTCGGGATTACAGATTTTTCCAATATTTTTCTCTTTTTATCATTGCATGGAATAATTAAGACTTAGTTATGTTCATTACGACAATACAATAGCCTACCTTACTGTGCCACAGGATTCTTGGCCACCAAAGCCAGTGAACATACCAGTCACACACCTCCAAGGAGAGGAAGTGCAAGCACACCTTGACAGGAAATACTTAGCAGTACTCTTTGATACTTCCTCCTTGCAGCTGTACACATCTTTCACTAAAGAGGTCAAAGTTTGCAGAGGAGGCCGAGTCCACAGGACATTGCTAGTTCCTGAACCGAATATCTCCCATGTTTCACGGATATGAGCTCAGCACTTCCTCCAGCCAACACATTCTGTTTCTCTCGACAGCTCCAAAGGCCGCATTGTGCGTTTGTGTCAGCTTATATTTTTAATGTTTATTTTTGCAAAAGAAGCCTGCCCGGAGAGACACCGTGGCAACAGGAAGCCATGCTATGCACAGTTCAAGGATGCAATTTCCAAATCTGATCGAAATCAACTCACCCTAAATAGCTTTTTCACTGTAAGAGAGTGTTGTGACATTGGAGAGTCCAAAACAAAGTAGTGAAATGGCCTATGCAATCCTCCTCAGATGCATTTTTCAACTGACTGAAAAGACCTTTACTTAAAAAAAAAAGCTAAGTTAAACATATTTACTCAGCGGTAACAATCAGAAGAGCGGAAAAAAATGCATGTAATGTCCTTCCGGACATTTTAAGCACCTTTTTTTTCTTCCAACTTTCCAACGAAAAGAAGTGGATATCCTTTCGTATTACGCTGGGTTGAATATGACATTCACCACATGAGTAACCCCGAGCCTACTGCATTCTTTCGTTCATCAAGGTCCACATTCAGCTGCTAAAAAAAAAAAAGTGTGCGCAAATCTATTTTTACGCCGAAGCTATTCCTATAATTTATTCCATTTCAAGATGGCAATTTATTCCCCTATGATTTCGAGGCTGAAGTAATGCGGCTTTTATTTTTCTCAAACCCATAATGTGTCTGACCACAATGTGCCGTCAGCACCATGACAGCTTCTTACTTGTCGCAGCCTTCAAAAGAGACAAGATTTCACATGGTTTCTCAACACATAGAACTTAATTTAGTGTCAAAGGGCTAAAAACGGCACACTCATGTAAGCATGTGATGCATTTGATAATTTGGCATGAAATGTCATGAAATGTCTGCCACGGAAGAGATCGTTTCCCGAGCACAAGTCCTCTGGAAGAAGAGCTGTCATGAGAGCAAGATGAGAGCCCGGTTAAGACAAGCCATATAGAATAAGAGCTTTTCAGCTTAGACTGTTTTATGTAACTTATAGCAAAAATATATGCTGAGCGGTGGTGCGTGACCACATTATGGTTGAACAATAACCTTGTATTTCACAAAAAATTGCAATTTGAAGACAATGGTTGGATTTGTATGTATTGACACCTTGACCGTCACCGTACCTGGACTTGAAATCAAACATCATTTAAACAACAAGATAAAATATGATGCATATGCCTAAATAGAAAGACATTGGACAGATATTGGTGACACGTCTAGGTGCCAGGTGCACAGTTATGATTGATTACATGCGGGGGGGGGGGGACAAACAAAAAGAGAGAAAATATCACAGCAGCATTACCTGACACTTGGCTGTTCTGTAAACCATCCAAGACGTGCGTGAGTCTTTCTGGCACACTACAAAAAAACAGTGGTGGGTTAAAAATAAGGAGTACCAAAACAACAGCGCTCCAACAGCAGCCCTGCTCTCAGTCAGACGTCGCTCCAGCCCGCTCCAATCCGTGAGGAAATCTCTACATGCCCGCTGGTTCCATTACTGCAGGCGGCAGTCCTGTATCATTAGCGTGTCCTTATAAAGAGTGGGATGACTCAATGAAAGTGCCCTTCAGTGAGAGCAGAGCGCAGACAGGCAGATAACTCAGTGGGAGAGAGAGAGAGAGAGAGAGAGAGAGAGAGAGAGAGAGAGAGAGAGAGAGAGAGAGAGAGAGAGAGAGAGAGAGAGAGAGAGAGGGAGTTGCAACAAGCCAAGCACAGCTCCCCATCTCGGGAACTGATCAGTGACGGCATGTTCCTCTGTGTGTATGTATGTGTGCATGTGTGTGTGTGTGCGTGTATGTGTGTATATGTGTGTCTCTCTCTCTGTTGTGCCTGTGCGTTTTTTTGTTTTGTTTTACATGCATGAGGTGTGTGGCTGCTTTGGTGTGTCCATCTTTGTGTGGTTAACAGTGCATAAGAGTGTTTGTCAAGAGGATGTGGAGGAGCACCAAGGGAGGCTTACTCATCAACCTCTTCGCCAACCGATCACTAACAGTGGCCCCTGGCAACAGAATGCCTCCCACACATGGCTAACCCTTTTTTACAACTGTCTCCAACACATGGGCTAAACCTAATTTGACGTTATTGCAACAGGACAAGGATAGTAACACACAGCGACACTATATGACGCAGGTGTAAAAGTGTCAGAGCCCTAAGAACGTGGGTAATCATTGTGGCCTGCAAAAAGGAAACAGCGGCATGCAGGTGACACTACGTAAGCCTAATTCCCCACAACGCTCTAATTACTTCATTCATTAGCAGTTAACACGCGCCACGTTAGTGGGTAAATAGACTTACAGCTGGGCAAATACTTTGAATCAATCTTGGGAAATAGCTGCAGAAGGCTGTGTGCTTTGCCTCGAGAGGACGCAGCAGTCATAATGCCGGCATAGAGGCATCTGAAGTCATCCCGTACTGGCTTGAACAGAGCACACAAGCGGGCTGCAGATTTGGAGACACGAACCGACAAAACCCATTTGATTGTCAAGACAACCACACGCAGCGTCTTCCACATAGTCCACCAAACCACCCACATACAAACACATTCACAGCCTTCAATATCGCAGCACAACTAACACTCCGAGTAAGAAAACAACGCATGCCAGAAAAAACCCATAACATCATAAACAGATCTCACCAGTGGCTGCCTTGCACGGGAATCTTTTTAGAGCCTGTTTAATCAGCAACGTCACGAGATAATGGCCTGTGAAACGCATTTTCAGAAGTGGTGACTGTTGATGTGCACATTACATCTATTGCTGCCACACCTGTTCCTTCCTTCCTGCACCAGCGCATGCTAAGACTTTGATGAAGTCAATGCGACGGTGTGGATGTGAAACCACGTCACCCTGGAACGCGCAAGCCTCAGAGCATGAATGGGACACTCCAGCTCCAGCAAGGGAAAGTTTATAAGTTCAAACCAGCTTTGTCTGGACGTGTCGCCTCCTATGGGATCTGAGCACGCAGCTAAGAAATCCAGTTGGATCTAAGATGTTATACGAAGGGCTGCACGTTTGGATTTTGAATTTGTGTCACCGATTTATTACACTACAATAAAAGCTTCAAGTGCCCCCCACCCCCACCCCCACCCTGCCCGAGAGGATCAACTTTCTGCGATAGACGGCTAAAAAAGAGCAGGGGCACAATACAAGATGAGTGTGAGAAGGTGAAGGGGGAATGTTTCTGTGCCAGATTGAAAGCGATAATCTCTGTTATGAGTCACAGAAGTGAAGCTAATTCACGGAATAAGGACAATATCATCTGCCCCGTCGAAATTCCTTCCTGGGCCGCGGACACCGTTTCGGACAAATGCAGCAACAATTTTTACTCCAAGTGAACAATGAGGCCGAATTCATTTTCACCGTCTTCGGTTTGTCTCGCAGCGGGGAGGCCACCGAGGCTGAACGAATGAAGGGGTCGCACTGTATTTTGACACATGTCGCCAATTCTGAGGAGCTGGGGTTGATGTGCACGACGGAGGCTTTAAAGCAGTGGTTCTCAAGCTTTTTGGGGTCCTGGACCCCCTGCGTATTTTTGATCTACCCTGAGGACCCCTCCACCTGATCTTGGGGGAGGGGGTTGCAATTTGATAGAAACAGTAGAAACTGCATTTTAAATTGCATTATAGCATTTATTCACTCTTTGGGGCAAAAATAAGAGCTTTCAGTTGTAACTTAGATATAGTTAACAAAACAGAATTCTTATGCAGTAACTTTCAGATATATGTAACAAAACAGAATATGTATTCAGTAACTTTCCGATATATGTAACAACAGAATTTTTATGGAGTAACTTTTAACAATGCAAACGGGAGCGAGATCTCTTATTAAAATACAATAAATTACACTTGTGAAACAGATGTAATTAGAGAAAAAAGTCCTGTTACCCTTTATAGTTTAGGTAGATGAAGGTCTCAGTCACATTTGAGTTAAATAATTCTATTTCTATAAATGTCATAGGATCTTTTTTTAAAGATATTTTATTTTCACGGACCCCTTGCAATTACACCACGGACCACTAGGGGTCCGCGGACCCCCGATTGAGAAACACTGCTTTAAAGGACCAAAGTCTAGTACAGGATTCGCATGCATAAAAGATGAAAATACTGTCGTGATGTCATATGACACCTTGTGGCAACAATTATACACTGCACTGTAAAGTTTACACAGTGCTGTATCAACAAAAGAGGTAAACAGGTTTCCTCAGGAAACCCAGTTTAAGATCCGTGTTTTAAACGAGTCCATGGATGTGCAGGCAACATTTTAAAGCCAGTATGGCGCATGGAGCTTCTGCAACAACAGGACATTAACATCTTTGCTCTGAACGTTGGACAGGCGAGGTTAGCGTCCTCGGTGAAATCTGAAAAGATTTATCCGGAATAAAACACTCAAGGCTTCGTGTTTGCATGCCATCAAGGTAGATGCTGAACAAACAGCTTTTCACAAGTTTAATCACACGTAAAGGTCCGGCGGTAATTCGTTCAAGTGGTCTCTTCATGCACTGTCTCTTTGATTAAGTGTGATGTTTGTGGTTTGATCACTGCGCTGCACGGACGAAAAGCTGGTTTCTGTCTTCGCCGGGATGTGAAGAGAAGCGATTTGCGTGGAGAGAAGCTCAGAAATAAGTTGGTCAGCCAAAGACGAAAGTGGAGCTGCTACATCAGAGAGCACAGCTCGTCATTACTGCCTTGAAGCGCGGAGTTGTGAATCGTGCACAAATGTTCCCAACTCTTTCATGTGCGAAAGGGTGTTAATGTATTCTGCTTAAGCGTTCAACATGTTAATGGGCGTTTAATCAGGCTAAAGAGCTTTAATTCCCTTCTGTGTTACAACAAAAGAAGAAGAAGAAAATCAACAGGTGTCTTTGCGTAACTACGGCGTTATAACGTATCATTTACTTGTAACTACAACGCACAACCCCCCCCCCGCCGCCACCCCCTGTCGGTATCGACTGGAACTGGGTCCATAACAAAGACTGCTAGTAAATCAGTGGCCCCCAGTGACATCTTTGAACACTTCCACCAGGGAAACCTCGGCGAGGCATGGGGGTGCCAAGCACATGCATGCCCGAGTCGACCACATCAACAACACGCACTAAGAAAACACCTTTTTTTCCACACCACCCCCCCCCCGATCAAGTCTCGTGTTGTTCTGCATATATCGACTAAGTAAACGCCGCTTCCAACCGCACCAAACCTCATTATACGCTCCCGGATCCCACGCGGACGTCCTTTAATCCTACCGTGTGTCGACTTGTGCGCGGACACGAGAGACAAGAGCTACGAAGTTAATACTCACCATTTCAGCGCTCGATATTTAAAAAAAAAAAAAAACAATAATTGAAAAAAAAGTTGGTTAGTCGGTGAAGTTTCTGGTCCGGTGTATCGCGATTTGAGACCGGCCGCTTTCTGTTTACACTGGCGCGAAGAGAGGAATAGCCATTGAATTTTTTTTTCGGGTCCTTTCTTAGAAAAATTACAAGGAGAGGATTCCACTATCTGACCGAGGGTACAGACGGCGCATGCGCAGTGCAACACAGCCCTCCTCAGACGCCTTGTGTCCCCGCGAGCGGCGTAGCCCGTTCCGCTGAATAACCAGATAACCAGATAACCGAAATACCGCTGAATATCTAAACGCCACCCAGACGTCATGACAATAAATATGAAATATCAAGCTTTCTTCCGTTTTTCCTCTTTTTATCGTGACCCCCGTTCTTCCAATCTGTGTGTGTGTGTTTTTTTCAACTTCGTGTAAATATAAATATAAAGTTCGATCGATTCGTTTATTGGTGCTATTTCTTAATCTTACGACACAGGCGAGGGCATGTCTGCAGGCAAACGCACAGCCCTGCTCTCCAATAAATGGCAGTGTGCAAAAATAGCCAAAGCGGGCTGTTATAAGAGCTATGAAGTTTTAACGTTGCTTCAACACTTCGTATTGTTGCTACGTGCTCATTTTACAACAACCAGGGCAGTGCCAAATAAAGGATGGCGACACAGCCATCTAATCTAACGAACGTGGTACACAAAAGTTGCCTTGATTACAAAACAGGCTCGTCGGGCACCTCATTACCAAGTAAATGGAAGATGACCTGTCATGTCACAGGTCTTGAGGACGCATGTCAGTTTCTTTTAATGTTCTCGTCTACTTGTTAAAGACCGAAGAGGTGGGGTGAGGGTATATAAGACACCCTCGTCTCTCGGGGGTGGATTTTTTTTCTCATTAACGTGGCCCGAAACATGCCTTCACTGGGAGTGCTGGGTACAACGCTGCACGCGTCTCTGCTGATACTTCTCGTCCAGGGAATACATAAGACCAGGGATGGCATTTACATCAGGCCGTCCGGTCATTTCACCACGATGGATCGTCCAGCTGGATATCACCTGCCCACCTACATGGTGCACCTCTACAGGAATTTCAAATCTAATTTATCTCTGCCCATGGACGCTACGGAGCAAGCCTTCGCCAAGCAAGCAGACACCGTCAAGAGTGTCATGGCAAAAAGTAAGATAAGATATTTTTTTATATATTGAGTAATTTGAGTTTCACCACTGTTATTGCGTTTTACTCTTGAACTGGAACATGCACATATGTTTTAGCTGGGTATAAATCTATTAAATGGGCCTGTGTGTCTACATGCACAGTGCACCGTGTGTGTAAATTTAAAAAAAAAAGTCTGATGAAATCTTTGCAAGATGATTTTTGAGTATTTGTCACACGGAGATGGATCAATCCGCTTACCATTTTAAGGCCCACTGAGATGTCTGGTGTAATTGCGGTGCTGTCAAAGCTGCGTGCCAGACGACCTCAGAGGGTTTCAATCCACATCCCTGTGGGGTTGAATAACCACACGGGGATCAGCGTGTGAAAGGACTGGTTTTCTGTCTAATTCTCAAAGCAAACCTTTTTTTCTTAAATAGTAGGCGATGTTGATTAGATAGCTTGCCAGACATTCCCTATACAAATCTGTTGTTAACCCAAATCAACAACTTCCCTTAGTTCTTTTCACACTTAGCTTGATTAGATTAGATGCACAAGCAAACCAAGGGGGTCCTCCCTGCTGAATCCCGGTTCACATCATTGCTAGGTGTTAGAGTTCTTACTTATTTGTTTGAATGAGGATATGCAGAAGCCAAGAGAGCCAAAGATGTGTCAGATGATTGATTTCGACTTGGTGGTCCGATTGAGTGGATTAATAGTGTCTCTTTCACCTCCACGCAAGAGATAGAAATGCACTTTCCTCCTTAAGAGAGTCTGCACCGTTAATCAAAAACCTAAGCCAAAAGATCATTAAGTTGGACAAAGCAGTAGTGAAACGTCTTTTTGATTGATTTTTTACACCGTGCCCACCTTTGAATCAATCTGCAGATCTTGTCCCACAACTCAATCACCCCATGGTTGAATCCGTGGCCTGGGCCAACACACGACTTTGTTTGGCTCAAATTCTTCATTTACTGCGGCATCCTCATATTAAAAGTAACATCTCATGATGAGATCATAATGATCTTTATGTCTGTGTCTCACTCCCTGCATCAGATTTGACACATGATCAGAGGCGCTGGATTGCAACCTTTGACCTCCACACCATGTTGGCCGACCAGCAGATCCAAGCAGCCGAGCTCAGGATCAGGATCCCACAAACGGTAAACGTTTCCAGCATCGTAGTGGAGATCTACCACCAGCATGACCGCCCGTGCCACACACAGAGGACATGCCAAGAACATCAGCTGGTGGGACTGCTCACTGCATCTTCGGTGATCACATCCTTGCAACACTGGAGAGTGTTTAACATCACAAGCCCTCTCTTGAGATGGCTCGAAGAGAAACACACATTAAAAAGTCGACGCGAAAGAGTATCAAGACCACGGAAGGGGAAAAAGGTGAAGAGAGGTCCGTTGCTTGCTGACCCTCCTGGCCTTCTGGCCGGTCCGAGAAGAACACCGGTTGTGAGTGATAGGGCCTTGTTGGTCATTTTCTCACACACAGGTTCTGATGAAAACTCAAAGGCTAAAGCAAGCCTTCTCCATACAGCTGAACAATCGAAGTTCTTGTTCCCTACTGAAATGAAGAAGGTCCACCGGCCTAAGAGGCACAGGAGCAAACGGGGCCAGAGAGCACAAACAGCGAGGGTCCAACTTTTGTCTAAGAGAGGCGGTGAAAAATCCCACTGTCGCAGAGTCGACTTACACATAGACTTTAATAAAATTGGCTGGGGCTCATGGATCATCTACCCCAAGAAATACAATGCCTACCGCTGTGAAGGAGCTTGTCCCAGTCCTCTTGGGGAAGACCTGCATCCAACAAATCATGCTTATATGCAGGTGAGTGCTGCAAAGACTGTTCCTTGGCAGCCAAAAGGTATAGCTGCCTGTTAGACTGCCTGTTTTTAAAACATAACAACCACAAATTTGTAGACTCACTAGCTCTTGGCTAACGGGTTGGACCCTTTAGTCGACTGGTTAGCGCAGTCACCTGTGGTGCAGGGAACCCAGGTTCGATCCCACCACTTCCCCGTTACACCGTTACACTACCCCCCCTCCTTCGGGAAGCGCGTCCCCACACTTCAGCATACCAGCTCTCTCACTCCTCTGAGCGCATATGCATCCCACCGCTGCCACCAATGTAGCGAGAATTCAGGGGGCAGCCAGGACTCGAACCTGGGTTCCCCGCACCATGGGCGGCTGCGCTAACCAGTCAACTAAAGGGTCCGGCCTGTTAGCCAAGGGTTAGCGAGTCTACACATCTGTGGTCATTACACTGTTACACTAGTTAAAAAAGCTGGGGGGATCAAACTGTTGGATGCCTTCAAAAAGTCGAGATGAACCACAGGTTTCAGGAGCAGACAGTGTCACAGAATACTCATGATATTCGCATTATTACCCATTGTTTTAATTCGAGGGCCATTTTTGAGTAAAGCCACCACGTTTGTCGTGGCCTCTGCCATATAGATGCATAAAGTAATCTAATACCTAAGTAAAGGAATCCCTACCACAAGCTAGATTGAAACATCTGACGCCGACATATTTTCAAGAGTGAACAAGAGAGCCATCCTGTTGCTGAAATAGTGACTACGGTGTCCCCAAATGAGAAGTGTGGCATGAAAACCCACTTCATCAACAACACTGGAGTTATGTGATTTAGTCATTAGTCTATTTGATGATCTCGAAAAAGTCCTTTGTCTTATATTGTTGATGTATTTTGGGTTTTGGGATGCATTTGAAATAACTCTCTGTTTGTGTCTTTGGCTTGCAGAGCCTACTAAAATACTACCACCCTGACAGAATTATATCACCCTGCTGTGCCCCGACCAAAATGAGCCCATTAAGCATGCTCTACTATGAGAACGGGGAGACGCTCCTTCATCACCATGAAGACATGATAGTGGATGAGTGTGGCTGCCAGTGAGCGCTACACCCACGACCAAGAGGACCAATGAGTGGGTTGTGTTACCAAGTAACATACAGTGTAAAGACTGTACATCAGCAACCGAGTTTTGAACAGGGGAAAAAAAAGAGAACACTTGGCTGTGGCCTAAGGTTTAGCCAGAAAGATAAAGCTCTTTAAGAATTGTCAGTGTGCACTACAGAAAGTTTTTTTTTGTTTTTTGCAAGAGCTATGTGCAGGGCTATCTGAACGATGGTTTGTGAAGTGTCAAAAGAGAAATTTAGAAGTAGTGCCAAACCCATTTTTATATTTCACCTTCGAGGGTAAAAGTTTTTTTCCACCCTGAATAGCTTAATCTGTCATTTATATGAACTATCTAACATGAAATAGATATAATGCGTATTTTACAGCACTGTATTTAATGCTCAGTATACCTCCATTAATGTAACTGTAAATTTATTGTATTTATTGTAAATATTAAATAAGTGTTTGTATTTATGTACATTTCATATGTGGTTTTCACTGGCCGGAGTGGTTTCGCTTAAGCTCTGTTGTCTGCAATGTGCGTTGTGTATTATGGTGCATTTCTTTATTTTCACGAGTAATATGAGTTTACAGGAGTTGCATAGTTATATAATACAAGCATTTTATGCAAATTAATTTGTTCAAGCTTCATAGTCACACGGGTGTTTACTTTACACAAATAACTGGTGCATTTACCCAGAACAACCATTGTGTTTGTCAAAAGGACCAACAAAAGAACAAACGCAGTCACAAAAGAGGTGGACCATTCTGGTCTCAGAATAACGCTCTTTCCCCTTGTCCAGTTGGCAACGGTTGTAGAAAACTCCACCGATGTCCAAGTCCTATTCAAAATAGCATTGTAGAGAAAAGTAATATCTAGTAATTGCTCTGCAATGAGCGTTATTTTCATCCATCAACCATGGCAGACCTGCACCTACAAAGGGAAAGGTCAGAGGTAAACGATGATCACCTGCAGCCAGAGTGCTCATTGTATTCAAGTCCTTTGAAAATACATAAAAGGTTGTATCAGGATGTTTCCAGACTCATGACTATGTCAACGGTCAAGACAGGAGTAGGTTATTATGCCTGACCAGGACTCAGAGGTAAGACTACATTTTTATTGATTCCTCTGCAAAGAGATTGCTAAAGAAAGCTATCACCACGCTGCCATATGCTGCAGGCTTAATAGCGCGATAACAGTTGTTAGAATGATGACGTTAATACTCCTATCATGATATACGATATTCGAGCAGGCTTGTGGATCCACAGCTTTAAAAACAGACATTTATTTGTCTACACATACGCATAACGTCTAAATACACAACTAACGTGGTTACATACACATTAGTGCACATTGCATCGTTTAATAGTGGTCTACTCAAACGTTTTACTTATTTGTAAGTTGCGCAACGGCGTCTGCAACTTTCCAGCGCATCGTTGAGTCTGATGAATAGCTCTCTCGGGTCGGCCGGTATTTCCTGGTTCTATTAAAGTCGCCGGTGCTGAAGCTAACATGGCTAGCTGCCCAACGTTAACCTGAGTATTTCACAAATCCAGTGTGATTATAATGGCTAACCAGTCAAATCGAATACATAACAGAAGATCACGCTATTGTGTCTCTGCAATATTTAAAAAATATAATTTTCCAGGCTAAAAATATACAGTTTCTAAATTCGCCGCTGGCCCAACTCGCTGGAATGGATTTGATTGGGCGCTGAGCTCCAGACGGCATAGCTCCCGCTCCAGTTGCAGCTGTCAGTGTAACGTTACTACCCAGTTTAGATCAAATCTAGGTAAGCGTCTTTTTCCACGTGGTTCTAATGCAACTTGTATAAAATAGTAGCCATCTATTTCTCCTGCAGCACTGAGGCAGTGAGCTTGTTTGTAATAACGGCATGTTGGATGTTCGGGTTGTTATCAAGTTAACTTTTGCTGTTGTGTTGACAATAACGTGGTTCGTTCTAAACTTCTAATAAAGGCGTGCCATTGAAGGTGACTCGTTACTACAGTATTATTTAAAAACAACAGATTTAGGCCAAAAAGACACGACAGTTCGGAGTCTGACAATGTGAACATAGTACGCACAAAGCCAAAGAATAACACATTGAAATACACCACTTTTACCAACGCGACACAGCTCTCTCTCTCTCTCTCTCTCTCTCTCTCTCTCTCTCTCTCTCTCTCTCTCTCTCTCTCTCTCTCTCTCTCTCTCTCTCTCTCTCTCTCTCTCTCTCTCTCTCTCAAAAACAGCCCCCAAATGTCACATCATGGGCACCTCTTAAAAATAATAGAAAAGCTCAGCAGGGCCAGTCTGTCGGGGCCCCAAAGGACAGGGTTATTTCAAAAACACATGTACGTTGCGACAACCTGCATTTGTCCAGTGAAATAAATGGGGCCTTTAGTCGGACTATACATATTATAAACACAGTGCCGCGTGACAAGGTGACAAGGTAAGGTTGAAACAACAATGACACGTACATCTCCTTAAATTGGGAGTATGTTAAAATTTATTTGAGGCTCGCAAATGTAACGAATTAGTGAGGACTGCAATTGCTGATATTTCTTCTGTTTGACTGACAGATGTTGGTTTTTGTTGTTAGATTTACAAAAGTATCTGTGTGTAACATTTCATCACATCCCACAGGAACATTTTCAGAAAAATGGCTGAGGCAGTGGCAAATGTGGCCCGAAGGATCAATGCAACAGTGGAAGAGGGGAGAGATAATTTAGGTAAGACTCCAACACAGCATAACCTTAGCCCCCCTCTATCAATCTGTATGTATGTATCTATTAATTTATCTGTATCTCTAGCAATACCATCCTAACTATGTTCTCCTGGCATTGTCAATGAATGAGAAACCTGTGGTGTTGATGCCATTTTACATTTCACCAATAGAGGGTGACAAAGGCCCAAATTAGTTCCCATTACACATTTCTCTAACTGTTCTCTCAGACAGTATTTTTGTTATTTTTGATCATCTTTAAAATCAAATGTTTCCTCCCCGTTTTAACGCATGATAAAGCTAACATCATTGTTATTTTTCTCTAGACCTATCAAACTGCAAGCTGATTAGCTTCCCCGATGGTGTATTCAAGGTCCTGAGAAGTGTTACAGAAGACATCCAAGTTATCACATTGGCTGACAATGAGATGAAGGTTGTGTCCAGCAAATTCTTTGAGACTTTCACGCAGCTGAGAGGTAGTGTATGTTGTATCTATGGATTTACAAACTGCAGCTATTTGACTCAGTGACTTGAGCCATAAGGAGGTTTTGCATTCCTCGTGTTGTGCTTATTATTCATCTCGCATGCTGATCATCTCGCAAACATTGCCAGAACGTCAGAAATGATGAAGGACTGACAAGCAACCCCTTGATTTACTTGTGTCTCGAAATGCATTGCAGAATTGGACATGCAAGGCAATGTACTCACCAAACTGCCTGACGCTGTGGGAGAAATGAGGCATCTGACCAGCATCAATTTGGCTAATAACAAGTTCTCCATCTTCCCCGAGAAGCTTACTGAAATACCCACACTTGAGAAGATTAACCTGGAGGGAAATAGCATAACTGGTAATTACGGGTGTTAATAACTGGTGATATTGTTTGCATGTGAAAGAACATGTTTATGTGTTCTAATGTGATTTCTGGAAGGAAATTGCAAGAAAACACTAACAATCTGCTTCACTGTATTTATGTTTTCCCTTGCAGAAATTCCCATGATGAAGTTGCAAGCCATGCCAGCGCTAAAGTGGATAAATTTGAAGTCAAATCCATTGGACAGAGACATTCAGACTGCTGCACAATCCCAGCATAAATTTGAGATTTTGTCTACAACTACTGCACAATAAAATCCTGCACTTGACATTTTCCAACTTAAGAGACTTGATAGCATGCTGTGTGCTGTTCACACCATTTCAGAGGGGTAAAGCCTTGTGCCCTCAGATGGAAATATGTATTCGCACTGCTGTACAAGAACAAAGAAACCATAGGTGCTAAAAAACAAAACAAAAGGGCAACCTCTTTGATGGAGTCCTCAAGCAAGCATGACATAGCTAGTGTTTGCTTTATCATGTCCTCTCTGGTAAGAGAGAAAGCTGAATCTAAGTCACTATGCCCTGTTGGACGGTTATGATAATATTTAGTTTCATAATTACTGCAGACTATTATCTGCATGTTGGTCAATTTATCACACTTTTCTATTTCAGTTAAGGTCATTAAGATCACATTTTTGGATTAAGTGATGCTGCTAACATTTCTAAGCCCACTGATATAATGTGGTACTGGCCTCCCCATCCCAGTGCATCTAAGTTTACACAAAAATACCTTATGTCTGTGACGGTATAAGGGACTCTGCTGGTTTGGGGCTCACCGAGGGTAGAAATCCTACCCCCACCCTTACCCCTAACCCCCACCCGTCACCCCACACTCAACCATACTAACCAAAGCCCCCTTTTTGTATTTATGACTTTTGATAGTATTAAAGCAAACTTCTTCATATAAAGATTTTGCACTTGCAAATGCACAGATTTTTGTCCTTTTTCCCTCTTGGTTCTTATTAAGACAGAGGCTGTGATGGTTGAATTTTCCCTGCATCCACCAGAGTGCTTTTTTTCTTACACCAGCACTGCAAATTGTAATGTTTTGTAACATTAAAGATGAAGTCCATCAGCTCGTGTAAATGTTCCTCTTACTTTATGATGAATTTGTTAAAGGCTGTATGCATCCATGCGTATGCCACTAGATGAAACTGAGGCTCACAGGATGCAATAGTCTAACATTTGTTTTTCACAAATCTAATTTGCCTTTGTGTTGGTTCCTGTTTTATTATGTATTCAGCAAGAACCAAGGGTAAATTAAGGAGTCACTGAACCGTTCTCCAGAGTTTTGAAAGTCAGACGTGATGAGTGTATTGACACATACCATAAAGTATCCACTGGCTGGTAAAAGCAGGAGTCTATCAATGATTTTTGACAACATTTTGCGACACTTGGTGTGTCTCGCTAGCAGAGGCCTCATAATTCTGACTTAATCTGCTTCAATTTTTACAGTGAGTTAAAGTAATATTTATGCAATGGATTGCATTTATATAGCGCTTTATCTAGACACCCAAAGCGCTTCGTAGTGATGGGGGAAACTCACCTCAACCACCACCAATGTGTGGCACCCGCCTGGGTGATGCACGGCAGCCATTTTGCACCACCACGCTCACCACACATCAGTTTGAGATGGAGAGGGAGGAATTATTGAGTGAATTACATGGGGTGGGGTGGGGGGGGTGATTAGGTGGCCAGATGGAGAGCCAAATTGTAGTTTTGCTAGGACACTGGGGACCCCCTGCTCTTTGCAATAAGTGCCATGGGATCTTTCATGACCACAGTGAGTCAGGACCTCGGTTTAACGTCTCATCCGAAGGACGGCATCTCCCACAGCAGTGTCCCCATCACTGCTCTGGGATTTTGGAAGACTGCCCCCTACTGGCTTGCCGACACCACTTCCAGCAGCAACTCAAATTTTCCCGGGAGGTCTCCCATCCAAGTACTAGCCAAGCCCACACCTGCTTAGCTTCCATCATTCAGCAGAGCCAGTGTACATGTTGGTATGGCTGACGGCCATATGTGAATATTGCACAGCCTCCACCGTGGAACGGTGTGCCATGTCCTCCAGACATCTTTCTTGTATCTCTAACTGAAAAATATGTTTGGTAAAACCCTCAAAATCTGAAGCTAGCTGTATATTTTTTAAGAATCCCTCAAATGCCACCTTGAGTGTGAGCCAGGCCAGCTGTATGAGCTTTGTGGGAAATTAGCATCGGAAAAAGAAAGGAGAATGTTGGCTTGCCGATTAAAAGAACAAGCCTTTGCATATCATTAACTGATGGTGAAACTCAAATTATTTATGGTCTTTTTTCACATATAATAAAGAAAAACACACAAAACCCTTTTCTAAAAAGCCGAACCTATCCATTTGCAATATTTGCATTAAAGGATATTTACAATAATTAGTATTACAAGGTTAACAAGTATGGAAATTCGATTTATGAATATCATACTCTCTCTGTAAATATGATAAGTTGTTCACAAGCAACAACCTATAATTTACCATTATAAACACTGTTACTGTTTACATATATACTTTGCTGTAGGAATTCTCAACCTTTGAATTAATCATCATTTTAATGCAAATGATGATATCACATCGTGAGCATCCATTGCACATCACTATCTTTACTGCAATATGTTGCTGGGTAAGTATCAATTTAACTAAATTGAGTAATTTGATTTATAAGTCAATAAATGAGATGTAGAGATACAGCAATGACTGGTACACCTGGCCCATTTATAACAGTAAAGCTGTTATAAATACTTTTTCCCCCTCAGAATTCAGACTCCATCACGTTAATAATAACCGATTACAAAGCAAAATGAGCTGGGTAATATATTTTTGCACACGGCGTTGCTAAAAACAGGGTGATAAGAACATTATCAAATGGTTACAGTGAAACTCAATGAGGCAAAAAGTCACGACATGAGCATGCCATCTAATCCTGTGCTTTAATTGGTTTAAGCCTAACACCAGCCTGCTCCATCTGTTTTGTCTGCAGTTCTGACTGAAAGAGCTCTTGATTCAGACATCTTAACGTGAGGGAAATAGAAAACAAAACGCTTCTCATGCCAAGGTAGACGACTCACGTCCAAATGGTTTGTTAGAGCGGCCGTCCTGCAGAGGAGGTAATAAGGAGGGATTAGACGAGGCTCCCGGTCACAACTCTGAGCAATCTCAGCTCTCTTAAAACTTTAATTACTCTGAATCATAGGAGCTGCTGGCTATATTCCATACTTGCTTGTATTTGGTGTGATTATCATTCGGTAGGCATACTTTTAAGGGAAGGAAACACAAGGAAGTTTAAGGCAGCGCTGACCTTTGACCTTTGTTCCCCCTGTTTGCCACCGATTTTGTCACACATAGGTCAGCATCAATGGTTGTAAGCCTGCCCGGGGGTTTAATGGATGCGCATGCGTACTTCTCGCTCTCAGTCGGCCTTAGTGGTGCCCGTCAGGAGGAGCTCACACCCCTCCTCATTCAAGTCACACACTCCAGCGGGGAGGTTGGACATCTTCAACGGACATGAGCTTCACCATCGAGGAGAGGGGGAAGCCAAATACCCACGATTACAGAGTGTTTTTCAGTAAGGCTATCTTCAGATGAACATGGATCTCAGTTCACAAGACATATTCCTTGGCTAAGCTGTGCTCACTGTGACCGTTCTGGTGTCGGAGCAATGCCAATATTGACAACCTGGCTTATGGTAGTGCCATAAATCAAGTTGTCAATATCGCACAGCTCTTAAAAGTTGCCTATTGTGCACAATTATGTAGAGTATAAATTAGATGCAGTTGCTTTCATTCTTAAATCTTTGTTTGCCTGCACTGGACTTTGAAAGTATTTTTCCTTTCACAGAAAACGCTGATGGGAAGTATATCTCTCCTTTCCATGACATACCCATCTACGCTAATGAGGCAGAGGTGAGCATTATGCACCACATTGCTCCTGGAGGATTTATTCAAGTTTGACTTGCTTTAACAAAACAAGACTTTCGGAAAATTTGGTTATACAGGAAAAAAAGAATACATTTTGGGAATAACAAAGGGATCTTTCTGATATTTTCTAGAATATATTTCACGCTGTGGTGGAGATTCCAAGATGGACTAATGCAAAAATGGAGGTATATCCAGAATATATATTTACCCCCAGCACCCAGCCCGGATCTTATTATTTAGTCCATACTGTATATGTAGATAATGTGAGGTTTTAATAACAAGAAATAACACAGATGCCTTCATGATATCGCAGATATATTAGATTCAGTTGTGTGTGTGTGTGTGTGTGTGTGTGTGTGTGTGTGTGTGTGTGTGTGTGTGTGTGTCTGTGTGTGTCTGTGTGTGTCTGTCTGTGATATGATATTACAAACCATATTTGTAGATGTGATTACATCAAATTCACCCATGATGGAGTAACATTTTGGGTAATGTGGCAGAGATCTCCCTTATATCAGATTGAAATAAGGTTATAGAGAACATTACTGTTTGAATTACACATGAAAGTATATAATATTGGCTTGTGAAGTTGTCATGCTCATATGTGACATACCCATCATTGAACTGTTGTGTATTGTCATAATTTCATACACACTGTATGATGATGCTAGTGTTCATTGGCTAAGTGTCATCGTATTGCTTATGTTTTACCATCCTTCTGTCCAGGTTTCACTCCTGCTGTCATAGTCTTTTCTTCTTTATTATCTTTTTTCCCTCCTCTGAATATTGTGTTTGTCAGATTGCTACCAAAGATCCTATGAATCCACTGAAACAAGATGTGAAGCAGGGAAACCTTCGGTATGTCGCTAATGTGTTCCCTCACAAAGGATATATCTGGAATTACGGCGCGATCCCACAGGTACGTTCTTTTCCACCTGCTGCTAAAATGATATGAAACCCTGCATTGCAGTCGATCATCATATACACATGTATTTTACCCTATTGGCAGACATGGGAAGACCCGGGGCACAAGGATAGTGACACAGGATGCTGCGGTGACAATGACCCCATTGACATATGTGACATAGGAAACAAGGTGCCGGTCTAACGTCGTAAAAGTTTTGCATAGAAAGGACTCAGATCAGCCGTTCCTTCTTTTGCTTCAGCAATATTTCCCCAATTTTCAGGTGTGCTCCCGAGGAGAGGTCATCAAGGTGAAAGTTTTAGGAACCTTGGCTCTGATTGATGAAGGTGAAACAGATTGGAAGGTCATTGTGATCAATATGGAGGATCCTGAGGCCGGCGCCTTTAACAGTACGAGGGCGCCTGACTCTGCAAACTGCTTAACTCTCCTCAGCAAGCCATTAATTATAACACAGTTTGTGCCAAGATCCAAGTTTTTTTTTCTCTCTCTCTCGCTCTCTTTTGTTCATTAACTCAGATATTGATGATGTAAGAAAACTTAAGCCGGGCTACCTGGAGGCGACATTCGATTGGTTCAAGAGATATAAAGTCCCGGATGGAAAACCTGAAAACCAGTTTGCATTCAACGGAGAGTTCAAGGACAGGGTAAACGATCCAAGAATAAGAGCATATTCTGCCACTAACGTAACTTTAAGCATGACGTAGTCGGTGCATCTTTAATCGAGATGAAATTTAAACGTGTCAGTGTGTGCAAATTTGATCAGCACCGGCCAAAGTAATACCGGGATGCAGAAATCACAAAATACACTATGTGCAATTTTTTAAAACTTCCTTTGTACTCTACGAAACATGATATTGGTGCATGCTCTCACTGTTTGAGTTACAGCATGCATGCAAACATGAGAAGATTTTTTTTTTTTTACTATATTAATCCCCGTGGGGAAATTCCTCTCTGCATTTAGCTCATCCTAGCTGTGTAGCTAGGAGCAGTGGGCAGTTGCTGTGCAGTGTCCGGGGACCAACTCCAGTTCTTTCCCCACTGCCTCGGTCAGGGGCAGAGGCAGGAGTATTAACCCTGACATGCATGTCTTTTTGACGGTGGGGGAAACCAGAGCACCCGGAGAAAACCCACCACAGACACGGGGAACACATACAAACTCCACACAGAGGACGACCTGGGATGACCCCCAAGGTTGGACAACGCCGGGGTTGGAACCCAGGACCATCTTGCTGTGAGGCAGCAGCGCTAACCATTGGGCCACCGTGCCACCCAAGATGGCTAAACGAAAGATATTGGCTTATCAATAAGCTGTCACTACGTGATGTCACATGGAAGAGTCTATATGACTGACAACACACACTTTCAGCAGAGGCACATGTGACACATCCACAGCCACGTCAACAATGGTTTAAAAAACAGTCATGGTCATTTATTCATATGATGAAAACACTTTTTGTCAGATGAGAAATAAGTAAAAACGTGTATAAAAAGCTTTTTTTTTCTTCTTCTCCAAATTGTCACTTAAAATCTATATGCCAACATTCCTGACACTATTGATAATCCAGATTGTCTTTTCTAGGACTTTGCCATCGCAACAGTCAAGAGTACCCATGAGTTTTGGAAAGCACTGATTTCTAAGAAGACGGATTCTGGTGAGCTAAGCTGGTGAGCAGATTGTTCTTACAAATACATCTCTTATCCAGCCCCAGAAAGTTGAATCAGTTCATCTGGACACAGCGTTCAAGTGGGAGAAACGTTTCATCACTCGTCCAAGTGACCTCTTCCGCCTCAACTGGATGAGCGATGAAACGTTTCTCCCACTAAACGTTGTGTGCGGATGAACCGATTCACCTTTCTGTGATTTCCTTACCTGGACTATTGAGCATGCACCAAGACATCTCTTATCCAACTTTGCAAACAGCAAACAGTGGCAGATGACATTTATCATGTTTTACATTGATCCAGCATCTGCTTTCTCTTGCTCCTGAAGTAAAACTTAGAGAATAGCTGAAGGAGAGTTTGGAGTCTGCTGGGTGACTTTGCTCTGTGTAAAACTTATGGACTGTATATTCCCAAAAAATAAAAAAACCTCGCAAAAGAAGAGATTAGATCATACTTTCCCCAGACACCACTTACATGAGCAATAAAAGGGGAGATGTTGCAGCCAGATGTCTTCTTCTGACTCTCAGAGGGTTTTTTTTGTTTTGCTTTTTGGGTGGGACGGCGGTGGGGTGGGGGTTAAAATTGGCTAAATATTTGTTTTTTGAAATGCTTTTCTTTGTTTTATTCCCTTATCAATCACCGGTATCAGCATGAACACCTCCGTCTCGCAAAGCCCAACCTGCTGCTCCAGTGCCGATGCCAAAGCCGTCGTTGATGCTGTGAGTTCACATCATGTTTGTTTGTTGCACCAGTAGGTAGCTTCAACATCCGTGAGGATGCTTTGCTTCATGACCATGTACAGACTCAACACAACAGCATAGTGACTGATGTGACGAAGCAACAGGCCCTTAGGAAGAATGAAAAGTCTGGTGAAGCGTTGTCAAATTTTTTTTTTAAAAAGTGTGTGTGTGTTTGGGGGGGGGGGTGGGAGGCTGTATCTTTCTCACTTCTCTTCAGCCAAACCAACCCAGCTTTACAAGGTTATCTGGGCTTTGTGCTCAGAGTCAGGGTTTTACAAATGTAAAGAAAAGAAAAAGAAAAAAACCCATAAGATGTAAGAACTGAGTCCACAGCTAAAGCTAAAGGTTCCTATCTACGAGCTATACACATGCATTTATCAATAAATCTGTTTTTTTTATGAGTCAGAAAATATATATGTGAAGTCAATAAAAGAGAGTAAAACCAATTAATGATTTGACCGTCTTTTCCAGGCGTGTGCTTTTGGAGCCGAAGATTCCCTTCCAAGTTCAGGTCCGCCTGTGTGTGAGTGGGTGTGACTGTGTGTGTGACTGTGTGTGTGTGTGTGTGTGTCTGCGTGCGTGCGTGTGTAAACAGTACTTAGTGTGCATTTTTATTTGTTGATTTTTGCAGCTGCTTGCAAATATTTTTTAACAAGTGTTCATTGTACAGAAATAAAATTTCCAGTGTTTCTTATTAAACTCTATTTTTCGGATCTGTTTTTTAGTTGATAAATGGTTCTACTATGAGAAGTAAACCAACCCTGGAGAAAGACATGAAGTCTGGGACTCGGATTTGGATTCAGACTGGGATACATCGTGATTCAATGCACTTCAACTGCAGCTGAAACTGGCTTTTTTTTTTGGGGGGAATATTTTTGTTGTATTCAACTCCACCGGCTTTTTTTTTTTTGGGGGAATATTTTTGTTGTATTCAACTCCACCCCCCCCCCCCATGTAAGCTATTAAAATATTTGATACTACCAATGTTCAAATTGCTCAGATGTGATTATGGCGCCTTCTGAAAGTCAGATAATAATAGAATTTTTTTTTTTTAACAATTTATGCTCTTGAATGATTTAATCTGAAATCTATACGAAAATGACAATAAAGTAATACAAACTCACTTATTGGCTTGTGTCAAATTTGTTGTATTTATTGTATTGTTCCACATCATAGACTTACACTTAAAATAAAATAATAGCCTAGCTATATGTAAGGTACAGAAAAAGAAAGAAAAAGTCTGAAGCAGATAAGCAAGATATGAATATATAATATATATCATGCTAAGAAATTGCACTCATGATTAGAATATCATATGTAAATTATACTGATACAAATAAATTATACTAATATACTAACTTATACACTTGTAATTTTTGATATTGGGGTATGCAAATAAAATTGACTTGACTATACTACTGACATATTAATATTAACATACAAGACTGATTCTATCCCATGCTATAACATGCTATTGCACTACTGCATTATACTAATTTACTAATGATATAAAACACATAAAAAAGCAAAAACAGCTCGTGTCAATACAAATATTTTAAGGGATCTGTTCTTAGTTTTAATAGTGATGATAAATAAGCGTGATAAATATAATGCATATATATAATCCAGTTAGTCAAGTAAATTCTTGACTAACTGGATTATTTTGCTCCTTATTTGTTGACCACTTTCCCTACCGTTGAGTGTTTCTTATACATACATATTTAAATAAACATGATAAATATCCATCCATCCCCTGCTGTCAGCGTCGCAGGGATGCTGGAGTCTATCCCAGCAGTCATTGGGCGGCAGGTGGGGAGACACCCTGGACAGACAGCCAGTCCACCACAGGGCCATAATAATAAGAATAATAAGAATAAGAATAAGAAGAAGAAGAAGAAGAAGTAGTAGTTCAACCCCTCCTTGTCCGTAGAAGTTCAACCCCTCCTCCTATTCTGTATGAATCAAACCTTGATAAAAAATATATAAATAAATATATAATGCAGTGAGTCAAGTAAATGCTTTATGAGACAGTACAAGCCTGTTTCATGCCATGAGCAAGCTGATGATTGCTCATGGCATGAAACAGGCTTGTACTGTCTCATAAAGCATTTACTTGACTCACTGCATTATTTTGCTCCTTATTTGTTAAGCACTTTTCCCTGCTGTTGCGCGTTTCTTTTAACAAAGTTATATATATAAATATATATATATATATATATATATATATATATATATATATATATTTATTTATTTATTTATTTATTCATTTATTTATTCATTTATTCATTTAATAGTGAGCGTGGTTCACAGGGCCGCTGCTGTGCCTGGTGGCGGAGCCTCTGATTGGCCACGGGTCAGCCGAAGACCAATAGGACGGTCCGCTGGTTCCCATCGATACCACCGTTAGCTCGCCGTCGGCTCGGTCTGTGCCGTCCAGGTAAGTTCGCGTTTGACAGCGACGTCGAATCCAATATTGGGGGGGATCTTGCACGCCTGAGGGGTCATAATTTAACATTCATGTTAGTCCACAACAAGTGACCCTGTCCGGAACGAGAGCACAAGTGAGATAACTGTCAGGGGTTAAGCTAGCCTGCTAGCTAATACGGTTATCCGAGTTAGCGTTAATGCTAGCCTGTCTGTCCGCCATGCCCAGTGCTCCTCCTGTGTGTGTGATTTAGGTTACTTTGCTAGGTCAGGTAGCGAGATAACGATGCTACAACGCCAGCCATGCTCATTGCAAGTTGTGTGTGGTTTATTTGTTGTGAGTGGTCATCTTAGCTAAGTCAGGTTAGTAACGTTAACCTTCGTTTACAAGACGAGTTTTATCTAATACCTGCGCAGGGGGGGGGGGGATAATTTATATCCGAGCCCTGGGTAGATTTCACCTTTTCGTCCATCTGTAACCTCTTGTTTGATCCACATCTTTTCTAGGCCAAGACCACCGAAATGTCATTCTTATTTGATTGGATCTACCGGGGATTTAGTGGCGTTTTACAGTTCTTAGGTAAGCGTTATCCAGATGGTTTCAGTAGGAGGAATCAACTGATTTTGGTCACCACTAATATTCGAGATCACCTCTGATTGCTTTGCGAAATATTTCATTCAGGACTTTACAAGAAGAGTGGGAAGCTTGTATTTTTGGGGCTTGACAATGCTGGAAAAACAACCCTCCTACACATGTTGAAAGACGACAGACTTGGACAGCATGTGCCCACGCTGCATCCAAGTAAGGATCCCCAAATACTAGTGTATACGATTGTTGATGTGGGTTTAGGAAAGCTGTTGTGCAAATCATAGCTGTGATGATTCAGTAAGTTCTACTTGTTTCTTATCAGTGAGTTTTAAGCCCTGTTTGGCTGGTGCTCTCAAAGGGGTTGTTCTGTCGGTCGCTGTCCTAAAATGTATCTTTGTTTTCTGAAAAGCTTCTGAAGAGCTGACAATCGCTGGAATGACATTTACCACATTTGACTTGGGAGGACATGTACAAGGTGAGACCATTCTGTCATGTCAAATGTTAGGAATGTCAGTTTGTTTGCCTCCTGAGACATACTGTCTTACATGATCACAAAGTGTACCCATTGGATACACTTTCTCCTGTCACAACAGGCTTTTGTGAGGCATCAAATTCCAATGAACTCCAAATAATTGACGTCATGTGAAAATGCACACTAGATACTGCTTTTCTAAGTATCATCACCTCCAAATAGAGCAGTCTTGGAGAAATGAATGGTTTGTCTGATGTTGACCCAGACGTTTTAGCAAAGCTGAGCTTAACTCATTTCAGAACAGTTACCAGGGCGTGGCATATTGGTTTAAATATTCTGCAGATGTAAGCCAAATAATGTAATAGTCAGTATCGTACTGTATTTTATTACATAATCATTAGTAACTGTTTTATAATTTTCATAGCAAGAAGAGTTTGGAGGAACTACCTGCCAGCTGTCAATGGAGTTGTCTTTCTTGTAGACTGCGCTGATCACGACAGACTCACAGAATCTAAGACCGAACTTGATGTAAGATGAAAATTCCTTCCTCAAAACCAACATTACCTTTGAATACAATTTCTCAGTCTTGCTTAGGCGTGTGCATTGAATGATAACGGGTCAGTTGTCATGTAATAAAGCTGTAATTTAACAAATTTTACTTACGTTAAAAGACTATTTTCTGCCTCCAACACCCTTTCATCCTGTTTTAGGCTCTCCTTGCAGATGAGACCATTGTTAATGTCCCTGTGCTGGTTTTGGGCAATAAAATTGACCGGCCAGAGGCTATTAGTGAAGGAGGACTGAGAGGAGCATTAGCTCTTGATGGCCAGGTCACTGGAAAGGTAAGCGTGTCATTGACATCATCTCACAAATCTCAAGAATGAAATATATTCTGTGTACAAACATGTATAAGATTATGCTTGAATGTTAGTAACAGCTTTTCGATGTTATCCCTGCCAGGTGGTAGCCTGGGAGGGGATTACGCGTTTGGTCACCCGGGTGTGTATCTGTCCGCGGCTAATCTCGCAAACTACTGGGCCTATCAGCCTAATTTTTTATTTTTTGTGCACAGTTATGACTGTATGATGAAGAACCTCTCATACTTGCTATGATTCAACACCTTTGAAAAACATTTGTTCTCGCTATCGCTGCTCCTTCATTTCATTCAGTCTCTAGCTTGCTTGACCATCGCTGCTCTCTATCACTGCTGCCTGATCTAAGCCAACTGTGGGCATGCGTGACTTACATCTATGGTTGATCGGGCAGCAACAAGTTGATGTCTGCAGACTGCAGACTTTGAGAGGGCGGGCAGGGAAACTACTTTGAATGGGCAGGGTAACTGTCAATCATTTTTTAATTTGGCCAATTGGAGGCTTACAATCCTCCCTCAAGTCAAAAACTAATTTCAGCAACATGTCATCTGAACCAGTTGTCAGGGTGGTTAAGGTTAGGGTTAAGGGTTGGGATGGGGGTCGACATGCCCATGTTCCAGCGCCATGTTTTTATGCAGCTAGCTATCACTCAGCAGCAAAAGTGTCAAAACATGTATTCGGGTATGAGTCTTGAAAGTGAATGAGAAGTCGATCATACCATATATCACTGTTGATCTCAGCACAGGACAACTGGAGGAACACTGGATGAACCTTGATGCATGCTCAATAATCCAGGTACGGAAATCCCAGAAAGAATCAGTTCACCAGGACACAAGGTTTAATTTTTCTAAACCACGTGTCCAAATGAACTGATTCAACTTTCAGGGACTGGATGAACCAAAAATAATATAACCTCTATCTTTATTTTCCCAGGGTAAGGGTTAGACCAAAATGGTTGCATAGCAAACCTTTTCTTTTTGGAAAGTGCAAGTTCATATTAGACTTGGTCACACTCATGTGAGGGTCTGTTAAAAAGGCTGAGCACACACAGACTGACAGGCAAAATGTTTTTATTAGGTAGATATTTTTAGCTTGAGCGCTGCATGTTAACAACTTTTTTTCCCCATGTTTCCCGTTCAGTTGACTTAGATGCTGCACAAAAGTCTTGTAATGGCAGGAAAAATGCTGCTTTTGCTGTCCGGGTGTGCATGTATCTGTCTGCTGCTAATCTCGCATACTACTGGGCCTGTCAGCCTAATAGTTTTTGTGCACAGTTATGGCTGTATGATCAAGGACCTCTTGGTTGCGGTGACTCAAAACCTTCAAAAAACCTGTTTTATACCACAATTGAGTCCTAACTCCTTAGCTGGTTTTTCACTTACGTCTGTGCACCGGAGAAGGGGAGATTTGCAGGCAGTGCCTCCGTATTTTCCCATCTCCCTGTAGGTGAAAAATGGGTGGTTTGTCGCGAAGTGCTAGCACCGGAGAAGGGGATACATGGCTGGCAGAGATCTGCACTCTACTGAGTGTATTCTTCTAGTTAATACCTGAATCTAATTTTTTCATTCATTCATTTATTCATTCATGCATTCAATAATTCATATTCTTTATTTAATTTGGTAGTCTCATTTGGGATTGAGATATCTTTTTCAAGAGAGGTCCGAGAACAAAAACATTTAAACCACTTAAAAATGACAAATGAGCAGTGACACAATCTTGACACTTAAGCACCAAGGACAAATGAAAAGAAACATCTGAAATTTAAGCTTTAAAATCCATTTGAGAAGGACCCTCTCCATCCTCATTTTTACCATGCTAATCACTGCTCACTGTCCATGTTGTCCACCCCACAGGGCAACGTCTCCCTGAAGGAACAGAACGTCAGGCCACTGGAAGTCTTCATGTGCAGCGTATTGAAAAAGCAAGGCTATGGGGAAGGATTCCGATGGCTGTCGCAGTACATTGACTAACATGTGGAGGGATTGTTCCCCTATCAAGTGAGCTTTAGCTGTGAGAGAATTCTTCACAAAGAATCAGTGCTGTGTGCAGTCACCCATGGAAAGCCATGAAAGCCACAGTTGGTGTTGTGCAGTCCATATTCGAAATCATGTCCTTCAGGGATCATGTCCTTTCGTCATGTTACATTCTAGTACTTAGTTTGATGTTAAAGGTTTCTATGCAAATTTTAGGAAGCGGTACATGATGCACTGCCTTTAGTATGTTATTACCCTAACATTAGTCAATCCACTGAGTTGTATTTCTTGTGCATATGGTTAATTATAGTATATTTGATATGTTAAATCACACCTGATCGTGATAGACATTGGTGAAAGTATATTTTATGCAGAAACATAGATAAATTCCCAAAAGAGCTGAATGATTTTTTGCAAGTAGAGCAAGTACCCTAAGTTGCAATCTATTAGCAAATGAGTGTTGAAAATTAAGGACCAATGATGATTATAGCGGCAGTCTAATGGCCGTCGTACATCATCTCAGGATGGTTGAGATTCGATTTTAGAACGATCAATTTGACACATTAATCCTCATGAGAAGTAAATTGATACAGTGGATTAATTTTAGGTAGCTAATTTTATCTGATGATGCAGCCATTGACTTCAGAGCACTCAGCCAAAGATGTATGCAATCTTCACTAATGACTTTGAGATTTTTGAGAAGAGCGTGTACTTCAACAAAAGACATCTTCCCTGAGGACAGCGGAGCCGAAAATAATTTCAAATCCCGCAGTCAGCCAAAAAAGAGTAAAAGATAGCACGAACTGCACATAAAAGTAAAGATAAGAGCCTACTTCACACCAACATTTCTTTATCTTTTGGTGATGACCAGAAGAGAAATGCTCTGTAGTGTGGGTTCATTTAAACATTTGGCCCAAAGAGCTTTCATACATTCAGATAAAGAACACTAAGAAGATATATGCTTGTTTGCACCAAATATAATTGGATTATTCTCCAATTTCTTTGTTGTTTTGGACCTTGAGAATGTTAAGTATAGAATTTATGGCTACAATAGTTACACTAATGTTATGTTGGGATTAATTATTGCTCTAGCATATTTATATTAATTTATTTGGCTACATTATTACTGTAATGTAGCCTTTACACACAACCCCCCCCCCCCCCAGTGGAAATAAGCATTTTAAGATACAACTTGTATTTTTA
The DNA here is from genome assembly GCF_029633865.1 of Lampris incognitus. Classification (NCBI taxonomy): domain Eukaryota; kingdom Metazoa; phylum Chordata; class Actinopteri; order Lampriformes; family Lampridae; genus Lampris; species Lampris incognitus. The sequence continues at coordinate 27,384,672 of NC_079227.1, read as the reverse complement.
AAGCATTAGCCTGGGCAGTGTAAACTAGGCTGATTTGAAAACGAGTGGAGCAGTAGCTATATAAAAACAGCTGAGGTTTACTACTTAAAATGCTTGTTTGGCTACAAAGAGAAACATTTTGAAGCTGTGGGTCCACAGAATAAAACCGCAAACTACTGCGGCAGGTATTGCACTGCCTTCTATGGGCATCTTCCCACATGGGGACAGAAATACCCTCAAAATATCAGGAAGCAATAAAGTGGAACGACAGTCTCGTGTTGTGCCAGACACGATCTTAATTCCCCACTACATTCAGCAGAAGTGGAGGGAACAGGGTTCTGACCCCGTTTATAGAAATCTGTTTGTCGTTCTAACAACTTCTGTCATACATCCAACATAAAGCAGCGCTGGCAGCACAAAGGCTGTTTTTATTTGCTCATCTATTCATGAATTCCCCATGTTGGCTTCTGAGGGACAACGCACTTTTTTTATCAGCCGTGGTGTTTGTTACCAACTTAATTGAATTAATTATTTAGCCCAGCTTGATGCGACAGTAAACAGCAAGGCTTTAGATAATAATGGTAGCTCGTTTTTTTGAAGGCCAGATAAGCTAGGCATGTGAAGCAATATTTGTTCTAATCTTTGCAGGGTGTACACTGAAGATTGATATTAATGACCAAATCTAGAATCGCCATTATCTATTTATTTGTCATTATTAGCAAGAAGGGAACTGTACTGCATTTCATCGGCATGTTTAGAGTCGATTGTTCATTATATGTTTGCAAATTTGCTGTAACATAATTGATAACAAATATGGGATTGGTGTTTAGGCTGTCCGTGTCCAGCTGTCGTAGGCCTGGAATGCTAAGAGATGTGGACTTTTTGACTATCTGGAAAGATACGAGAGTGCACTTGCAACAATAAGCGCATTGACATGCAGGTTCATTTTCCATTATTGTTATGGATATTCACTTATTCTTCTATTCAGTTTTTTTTCCATTTAAAGTGTGTACCTTGTGTCCAGTAGCCCAGATAAGCAAACATCCTGACTAAGAGAACTATGAATATGGAAGCTGGGATCTGCCAACGTATAGCAGGATGCAGAAGCGTGTAATATCTAATTTACTTGTATTTTCCTGCCTTGTATGTTTTTATGGTACTGTTTTGAAAAGAAATCTGTTCTTATGTTCAGGGATGTTTATGGTTGCGATGTGACGATACATATATAAACAATTTTACCTGAATGAGTGCTTAACCGTAAATATAAGCTATTCACCATTATAATGAATGCAAGTTTACACGAACACCTTTTTCCTTCACCCGTGTTCTGCAGCATTTTCTCTTGAGATGTTGTAAATAATGTAAAATACAAATGTACATGTTCGGACGGTTCATGCCCTTGAACTGGTAACATTGATTGTTAGTTATTTATTACAGACTGTATTCATTTAAGTAAATTACATAAATATTTTCAACAATCCTCCCCGCAAGTGGCTTTGAACTCGAATGGCAATGTAAAAAGAGTGATGAAGCCTGCGTTCATCCACTGGATGGTTTCAATTTTGTCGCTTTTCTGAAACAGTTCATGTAATTTTCCCGAGTCCGCTAGTCTTTTTTTTTTTTAATGCCAGTAAATTAAACCTCAGCCGACATGCTCATTTTCCATGAGCTTTCCACTTTATCGAGTGATTTATTTTGTTTTCAGGAAGTTCAGTTGTAGGAAAACAGCAATTCATTTGACTCTTTTGTTTTTCCAAAGGGTTTGCACTAAGTAAAGCGTATGATGCCGAGGACAGCGAGTGGCCCTTTGAGCCTCTGCATTATTCAGGTCCTTGCGTTGTATTTTTTTTCTCTCTCTCGTCATCAGAAGAGCGACAACATTAGCTCAGCATCTGCTATGAGTTTCAGGCATGCCATAATAGATCAAGTGTAAATGATTGCAGGCGGGAGATTCCTCAATATACCCACTGCCGGATGTTATGGAGTTAAACTCTCCCTTTTTTTTTTTTGGTCATAAGATTGACTAACAGTTTTATCTTATGAGCTGTAACTGTGCAAACATTTCTATATTTTACTGTTCGGCTGGCAGCCAGCCAGTCATGTATGTGATGTAATTTGCTTTTTTGGCATGAGGTGGCAGCTGAGCACCAAATAACAAATACTAACAACTACCATAACCAGCCTTATAGGGGTGTTGGTGGTCGATGTAGTATTAAACCTGTGCTATTTTTAATTCCACTGGAGATTTCATTGCCACAATATAGTATTGATGAAAAAAAAGAAATTACTGCACCATCGCTGACCGATATGAAAACTACTGCAATAATATTGACCGTAGCGAGTTTGTTTGATCAGCGTCTCTCAAACGCTCGGTTACAGAGACTTAAAAGATCATTGGCAGATGCATAGGTCCCCCAAGGATTCTGGGATAATTAATATTTCAAGTCACAGTTTATGCAACGTTTTCAAAGGGTCAGCGTACGTAACGTACATGTAGGTAGAGATCTAAAACATTTTCTTTTTGAAATAGTTTCTTGGCTCAGGAAAAAAAATTTTTTTTGGAAGATGCGAATCCCAAGATTTCAAAGATGCAAACAACTGACCGCAGCAGGTGATTCTATGGCCACCTCCCGCCATGAGCACACAGACCCACTTAGCTGCCATCTTGCAGATTCACACACGTTTAATTCACCCTGAAGGTAGGATTCCTCATCCATCCACATGAATGGATAGAAGACTTGAAAGTATTCAACGTTAAACACCCATGGGAAACGTGTGCAACTGGGTGGTACTCCACCAGCCACCACCTCAGCCTCATTTTCTCGTTGGTGGCTAATTTATTCTGTGTGAAGTAGTTGGAAAAGACTCAAGGATAGTTGACCTTAATGCATAAATCTGGAGAACGTGTGTTCACGCGGGGTGCAAGAGACAAATAGCAGAAGAATCCAAGACATCTTGGCCCCATTGCCTTTAATAGTAAAGTGCTCAGCCTTGAAGTACATTCTTTTTTTTTACTAACATGCAATACTAAAAACAACCAAATATCTGGCCTACCAATAGCATGAATGAAAACATGGCAACAATTCACTCATAGAAAAAAAAATGCGGTGAGAATTCAAGTATACACACAGAACTTCAAGTAACGCACACATTTTTATAAACACAAATATACAGCTTCAAGTAGCATACTAAGAATAAAACATTGTGTGGCAAGATTTCTGGACGTGAGTTCTGGTTAGCGGCTGAAAAAGGAGGGCTACTTGTAGTTTCGGGGTGTCGTTGTGGACAATAAGAATACATTCTACGAGTTTCAACTAAAATAACCCGACCAAAAACTTGAATATTTTATTGTGTCTGTCACTGTACGCTAACTGGTAAAACATCCATTCGTTCCTAAACTTGTGTACATTTATTCACCTTTATCATGAGGGTGGTGTCAAACCTTGCAATCTTCCTAAACTCGCTTCACTGATCAGATATGCAAGATTAACATACACAATCTGTATAGGACACATCGCCACACTGCATTGAACTGTTAGGAATTCAGATCTGCGGTCATTCCAGAGGGACAGTGGCTCTAATACTCAAAGCACTTTTTTTTCACAATGGAAAATAAATCTCTATATGCATAGAAGATGGCTGGACAGATAGGATCTCTGCTGGACTACACCTACGACGCAGTGGTCAGTGGGTCCTGCTTTTCAAGACAGCAAAACATAAAGCTCGGTTGCTCATAAAACAGGAAAAGTAAAGAAGCGATACACATATCTAAGACAAAAAAACTGGTCATCTCAACACCGGACCTGTCCGGCAAAATAGATCCATAGAGGTCAATACACAATTCCATGCCTCCTCTCGTCAAGCCCAAGCCAAAAATCCTTTTCTTATTTTTTTTTTCTGTTAGGAGAGAGCCGTCACGGTAGTTTGGGCCAGCAGCTCTGACTAGGCTCTCCACGGGGGTTCAGTCCTACCAGATATATCCTCCGTCATCTGCCTCGCCCTCTTCCTCTTCTTCTGCCTCCTCCCCGTTCTCCTCCGCCTCCTTCTCCTCTTCATCCTCCCATCCGACTCCGCTCCCGAAATCCCCGGAGTAACCCATCACCTCGTCTGGAGAAGCGAGAGAGACGCAAATTGTTCCTGATAACACGTTTCATAGTTGGAGGATTTAAAACGTTTTATGTGTGTGGACAATAACAGGAGGTCTTGTACAAAAAAGGGCTAACAGCTCTGGCGTTTCTTTTTTTATCTTATGGTTGTGAATAATAGCTGCTGCCTCTCTTACCACAGTCAGGGTTGCCATGGACTCGAGTGCCCATTATCTCCCCGCCGTGCTGGTCAACACACCAGCACTCTCCTCGGCTCTGGTCACACTGCAGCTTCCTGTAGTAGCCATCCTCATCGCAGCTGGGAATGTACATCCCTGCAAGGATCATGCATAGGCACACACACACACACGCACAATCACGTGTACACACACGTAGCTGTTAAATATTCATGCCCCTCAGCACACATAGCTACCTCACGCTGATGCTTGAGATAAGTAAAGCATAACTGAGAGCACCAGTCTGCCTTGTGCGAACCTGTGATAAGACCATCAGTCAGGGAAGAGAGAGGGCTCTTTTCAGCAGAGAATACCACAGAGAGAGTTTTCCTGCTTGGTTCGCTAATCTATACATAGGCTGAGGTCATTTGTACCCATTTTGGCCCGTAATGAACAAATAAATTTGTTTATTTTAGTGTCTTGCGTCATAAAATGCCCGGCCCACGTCGGCTTACGAGACACTACCAGTCAAAACAAAGCAAATGTGAGCCTGATACCGCATGGTATGCAAATACGAGTAACCAAGATCCAAAACATATAAAAATAAAATACACCCTGATGGCAGTATATGCTTGCCTGGCACATTAACACGCAGAAAACCAGAAGGCTTTTGCCAGGTATCGGACCTGGAAATACCTGGCAAAAGAAAAAGAGGAAGATCAAGGAGAAGATGGAGAGACCAGATAGATGAGGAAATGAGGAGAGTTGGACTGCGGGAGAGGGATGTGTCAGACAGAAAGCTATGGAGGGCAACAATCTGCTGTGGTGACCCCTGAGAAACGGAATGAGCTGAAGACAGAAAACTCGGCTAGGTGTACGTTTTCTTATACTCTAATGCAAAGGGATGAAGATGTGGCCACGGCCCAGCAGCAGAGCTCCAGTGTCCCAGCATCCGCCCGGACACTTCGATCAAATCCAACCAGAGTTTAATGTTCACTCCTAGCCTTCCACTCTGCAACCTTGGCCAAGATACATATGGAAAACACAAGAGAGCAAAGTTGGCTTCACGGATGTAAGGGCATATCTCGGTTTTCTGGGCCAAAAACAGAATGAAAACTGTGGTAAATTTAATATGCCGGTTAGATAGCATGGGGCTCTCAGGGAGCCAATAAGCCAAACGGGTGTGTTAGCCCTGCTCTTTCCTAAAGCCAACGCTGCCCCCTAATCCCCCAGCCTGATTAGGGCCTAATACCAGCCGTGTGCTTGTGATCTGTTTAATGAGCCTCCTCCAGTGACTCGCATGCTGCTCTGGGCATCTTGTTACACAAGTAGGCTCATACCACATAGCAGTGCCGGAGGCACTCGTCGACTAGCCAGCAGGCACAGTATGACAGCACGACCTGGGTAAGGGATCTGAAACGATGTAAGCAGAGACACCTTTTATTTTCTGACAGCAGTGTCTCCATGCAAACATTAAGGCCGCCGCGCGCTTGGTTCATGTGTCAACTATGAGTTGCAGTCCTGCTTAAATGACCTTGAACTAAACTGGAATGCATACATAAATAAATTTGGCATGGTAAAACAATAATTCAGCACTTGGAATGCGCTGTCCTTGTTTTTGTCGTTCAGTTAAGTCCCAACACTCTGTTCTATGTGAAGGCCGCCCAGTCTTGTGTTGTCAGTTGCACTGTTGTAATGACAATGTATTCCTATTGTCGTACGTGAAAGACGAAGAAAGCCACTTTATTTTGTCATTGTACAGGTTACAATGAAATTCTCTGCATGTAGCCCAACCTATTGTATAGGAGCAGTGGGCAGCTGCAGCTGCAGCACCCGGGGACCAACTCCAGTTCTTGCCATCGCCTTGCTCAGGGACACAGACAGGAGTATTAACCCTAACATGCATGTCTTTTTGATGGTGGGAGGAAACTGGAGCACCCGGAGGAAACCCACGCAGACAGGTGGCGAACATACAGACTCCACACAGAAAGGACCTGGGACGACCTGGGGTTTGAACCCAGGACCTTCCTGCTGTGAGGCAACAGTGCAAACCCCTGGGCCACCGCGCCGCCCGCTTGTCATGTTAACGTCAACAGTTTCTGTCCATTAGATGTTAATTGTAAGTCTGTGTGCCCTGTAAGAAAAACATTTCGCTTCATTTGTACGCCTGTATGACTAAAATAAGGATAAACACACTGACCTCATGTGCCAGGTAAAAATTAAAGGTAAAGTCCGTAACAACGTGCTGCCATGGCTATGTGGAGGTCCTGCAACAACTACAACGCGAGTGCTCCACTGAAAAGAAACATGACGATGTCTCACCATCGGGTCAACATTGTGTATCTGTGTGAGAAATGCAGACAAGTGAAAGCCACAAAAATCTTGGGTTTTTTTTGTTGTTTTTTGTTGTTTTTGGATTTTTCCCTCAGGGATTTTTCCTCTCCAATTGTACTTGGCCAATTACCCCATTCTTCCGAGCTGTCCCGGTCGCTGCTCCACCCCCTCTACTGATCCGGGGAGGGCTGCAGACTACCACATGCCTCCTCTGATACATGTGGAGTTGGCAGCCGCTTCTTTTCACCTGACAGTGAGGAGTTTTGCCAGGGGGACGTAGCGCGTGGGAGGATCACGCTATTCCCACCAGTTTCCCCCCTGCCCCAAACAGGCGCCCCGACCGACCAGAGGAGGTGTGCTAGTGCAGCGACCAGGACACATACCCACATCCGGCTTCCCACCCGCAGATCACGGCCAATTGTGTCTGTAGGGATGCCCAACCAAGCTGGAGGTAACACGGGGATTCGAACCGACGCTCACCATGTTGGTAGGCAACGGAATAGACCGCCACGCCCCACAAAAATGTTTTAACATGATGCGGCACTGGCTGGTTTTCTCATTCGCAAGTAATAAAGGGATCAATTGCATATTGTATCACTAAGTACTTGATGGAGTGGACATATGTTACTCCAACATTGTGATGCAGTAACAAACATAGTCTGCACAATACAATAGGTACTATTACAGTCTGCTCTCATCTTTAACTATGGCGAGAGGTGCTCACTGTTTACCAGGTTTCTTTTTGGCCACTTCCTGTACTTGGATCTTCTCCAGCTCGGCCAGGCACGGTGGCTCTGGGGAAATAAAGCAAGAGCACAGATGACAGGCAATACTTTGAACTGGTCTGCCAAACTTTATCTCAATCAATGTCCTTCATTATTACACCCCTCCCCCCACTCCCCGTATCGATTTGTTTAAGAATTCTTAAATTTCATTCCTTCGCAGCCGTTATTGATTGTCAAGAGATTAGTGAAAGTGTACGGCTAAAGGCCGAGAAATACAAAGAGTGAGCTGGTTTTCTCTGAAACACAGAGAAAGGAGACCATTTGGCGGCAGTCCCCCAGGTCGTAACCTATCCTTGGTCTTCCCAACTTTTCCAGACAGCTGTTTTTGTCTGGCTGCTTGACTATTTAATGGCAAAAAACAAAAACAAAAAACGATTTCTACTCCAACGTATACACAGGACACAGTGTCCATTAGCTACAGCTCATCATCATGATTTCCTTATGGCTCCTTTGAGATAAACTGCCCAAATATGCAAATTGTTTTAAGTATACCCTTAAGTATAAAAATATCACCAACTTGTGAATAATTAATGAGGGGATCATTATTATCTAGGGCATGCCTTTGGTGAGTCAACTGCCTGATCAATGAGAACATCAGTGTGCAAAATATAGCAGCTCCTATGAACATGACCTAGCACTAAATCTGCCCACAACAAACTCGGAAAAATAGGTGCAACATGCACAAATGTTGAAACTACACCAAAATGAAATGGCACGTGCAAGTTAGTAGTGTGTAAAAAACCTTACATGGAGCACACACACACACACACACACACACACACACACACACACAGTCTCCGGAAATGGATTTCAATGACAGGCGTTTTCTCCCATGTAAATACACCCAGACATCCAGTGTTGAGATGAATATAACTGTCACGTTCTCTCAATATTTTGTCTCGTCTTTTTTTCTCATCCCCCGCCAGCCTCGATACGGAACAGTCAGTTATGTGAATTCTGCGTTTCACAGTAAAACTCGGGAACAGCATCAGCTTTGATATGCCTCACAAATGCAACAGGTTTGCTTCTTGACAAGGCGAGAACTCTGCTCCCAATGGGAAACCCTCGTCGAAAAACAAAGAAATGTCACATCGAACCCAAAACCTGAACTCGCTTTTGAACAGCACTTGAAACTGCATTAGAAAAGAAACGGGGAACGATAACCGTGGTGCTGATTCTACTGTTCTTCTTTTTTTTTACACTTCATATTATCCTTTGAGACTAATCTTACCTTCAACTTCTCTTTTATATTATTATGTGTGCTATACTCATCCTTGTTGATTGCTGTAGAACTAGTCAGTGGGATGTTTTAATGTGACTGATAGGGATGCTGTCTTTATGGACATTGCTGAATATTATCTCCCTGTCTGTCCTCTGATCAGATAAAGGGGACGTTATCATTGAAGGTTGTCTTTTCCAACACTACAGTATGTATGTGTTGTGCAGAAGTTGTGTTACTGGAGCTTTTGTTTCTTGCATTGTTGAAATGGAAACTGCTGCATTGTTTGAACTTGTCAGCATTGCTGTTATTGTTGTGGTTGTAACATAGGTATATAATATAGTATGTAGTTGTGAAGTGGCTGGTAGGTGAGTATATAGTGTCTACTTCTGGTACATAATAGTGTAATATAGGGGGAGTATATAGCATTGTATATGGTCATGATGGGTTGTGGAGTTGTGGTATGGTATATATAGTGTAGTGTATGGGCAATATAGTATATAAACAATATGGTATAATATATGGGCATAGATTGTTGATTACTCAATCATAACCAAACTGTATAGTAGCGACATACCTGTTGTGCATGCATGCTTGCCTCCAATGTCCTGTTGTTCCATTTATTTCTTGTTTTGTTTTTTTCCTTTTTCTTTTTCTGTGTGAGTGATGTCTGCAAGTGCTAGAGGCTGTGGTGTACTAGAGTTAAATTCCTGATGTGCATGCACACTGGGCCAATAAAGTTGATTCTGATTATAATTTGCCGCTGGCCAAAATAATCTCCTTATCTTATCTTATCTTATCTTATCTTATCTTATCTTATCTTATCTTATCTTATCTTATCTTATCTTATCTTATCTTATCTTATCCCACCTCACCTCACCTTATGCATCTCACTTTAAACTGAATTTTACTTTCCTCTCGTGAAAAAGGTAAATTTTACTCACTTTCCCTCCAGAAGCAGAAGCACCACTCGGCTGTGGAGACCTTCCCATCCTTGTAGCTGTCACAGGAGTTGAAGAAAGGTCGGATGCAGACCTCGTACTTATCCAGGTTAATGGCAGCCAGCTCAGCATGGTCCAGATAGAGGTCATTGTTGGTGTCCAGCTTGGAAAACATCCAGCCAATGGAATCCTTGCAGCTGGCTACCAGGCTCTTATCCAGCACTGTGGGACACGATTTGCAGAGACTCTCAGTGAATTTGTACAAGCTTCTCCATAAATCCCACGCGAAGGAAACATTTGCATTTTGCTTGAAACCACTGAGTTTTTATTTCGTGTTTAGCTGCTTCCAGTGTATTCGATTTTGTACGCAATTGAGATAGAAGTGTGGAGGCAGCAGAGCGTACAGCAGCTTGGAGGGAGGAGCTGTCACCCCTGCTTCTCACCTGAGGCAGTGCCAGCTCCGGGCTTGCCAGAGTTGTTCTGCTTTGCGTTTCCGTGAAGGAGTTGGAACCAGTCTCGCAGGCGGTCGCCCAGGTCTGCCAGGTCCTGGCCGGTGCAGCTCTCTGGGGGGAGGGAAAGGGGGAATCCCAATGTTGAAAAAGCCTGGCACTCGCTCAACAGCATTCTGACTCACCTGCCTCAAACAAAAGGCGGGCGTGTGGTATCGCTTTCTCTTGCACCCACCGATGTGCATGCAGTATAACAAAAAGTGCATAGCACAAATGGTTGGGTTTCCTCACCATCAAGCTCACTCGCTTGCTGAGTGAAACCTGTTAGTGCGCAGTATTGGATTTCCATATCGTAATTTCTACGTGCATAATCAGTTAAGTCAAGGAAAACATCGGTTCCCAATTAACTACCATGGCAATTTGCTGCCTTTCAATAGAAATACACTTTCGGTTTCAGGCTAAATACATATTTCAGTTTACAGACGAAAAACAGAACTAGCCTTTCATCCGCTTGATCTATTGGCATTTTCACGTGCCCAAGAGCCATGGGTAATCAATACTGTTTGGTTGCAATGATAGATAGTGTACACTCTGAATAATTAATTACTACTAGACTCAAAGACCATTTTACTAAGAGGGGGAGCTATTTAGCTAACGCTAATCTTTGGAATCCGCAAATATTGATCTCAAACGGCACACATTGTCCACGTGCTTTCTGTAAGGAGATAGGAGTCCTCTCCTACAGAGTGGGATGTCTGTGGCATGTCCACCATTGTTTGCTAACGTTTTACAACATTTATTTACAGCCTTCAGACAGAGTTAAAAATGGACACGTGGACAGGTCGGTGAAAGATCCAGGAATTCAAACAGATCAATTTTGGGAGGATGAAAAAAAGGGCACTTGCCATATTTGTTGTCAGTGTTTGCGATGGGAATAGAGGCTGTGGCGCAAGGGCAAAAACCGGTGCACTTTACACTGAGGTCCTTCCCTGTGAGACAGGCCTGCTGCTCCAGCTTACACTGTCAGGACAGAGAGGGAGCAAGAGGGAGAGAGAGAGAGATGGAGGGAGGAAGAGAGAGAGAGAGAGAGGCTGAACTGAGGCATGGATGCAGTTTTTAGTATAAATGTGGGTGAGAAAGAGAAAGCACACTCAGATGGGCCGATGTGCTCGGTGAGAGGGGGGCGAGAGAGTAAGTTGTCATTTTCCACTGTCTTCTCATGCAAGGTCAAAATTAAGAGCCGTACATAAATCAATAAAAGATCTTGGGCATGGCCAGTGTATGGTGATGTCTCTCAAAGCTGCGGTGGCCTTTAATCATACGGCCGTTCACCAGCCAGTGCAACCCGCCGTCCCCGCTAGCGGTGATGAACCGTGCCGCCCCGCTGCGCTCACATATATAAGTCAGCACAGGAGGAAACAGTATATGACTGGACTCGTCACGTTATATCAGATGATGACATGAGCACTTTCCATTACTTAGCCTGATTTTATGATGACAGAATACAGTAATAAAGCAAAAGAGGATATCTCTCGAGTAAAAAAAAAAAAAATTCTATCCTACAGAGATGGAGCGGAGGGGTGTGTAGAAAGATGCTGGCTTATGATTTTTCACGTTTCCTTATTTTCGTTACCTCAGAGGCGTAGTTGTGTCCATCAGAGCCGCATACAGCTGATGTGGCAGCTACGGGGCAAATCTTGCAGCTGCTTTCTTGGGCCTTGGGCTGCCCCGGCTGCCTGACTCTGAGGAAAAGTAAAAAGGGAGAGGAAATAACCGATATATATATATATATATATATCCCTGCAAGACCAGCGTCACACCTGACATGATGGATGAATAGTGTAACCTCATTTCTTTTTGTCATAAGGAACCTCGCTGGGAGCCTCTGACTGTCTTTTATCCAGTAGAGTTGTGTTGAGGCCATAATCACCACATCACCGCTATCTATCTGGCAATGTACAGAGACGCCTAGCTCCAAACAGCCCTCGGTAACCTCGTTCTCAGTGAGTTCTTTCATACTCGGCAAAACCACAAGCTTTTTAAGGCACTGTGGTGTGACTTCTCAGGCTTTTACTCGCATGCTCATTACCCATCACTGCACACTCATCTCTTGATAAATGCCTGTCGCTATGGATAGACTTTACAGGTAGTAATGATTCACTCCATTAATTCTTTTCATATCAGGGCCCGGCTCCCCCCCCCCCCCCCCCCCATCAGAGTGGAAGAAAATGGGTAAAGGAATGGAGAGATGCCTTCTTAGCGAGGTGTTCCACACAAAACAAAATGGTCCGTGCACATTAAATGGTGTTGAGAACCACAACCTAAATTCCAATAAACACAGTGTAGTAAGTGGTCAAAATATAAAAAGGAATGAATGGCACGGTGTCAAGTGAGCAAAGAAATACCGCGCATTGTATTGCACTGCTTTCATTGCCTGCTATTCAGAGGCCAACCACGCATTGTATTGTGAAGCACAGCGTAAGTGGCATAATGAATGTCACCTCTGTGTTTCACAGTTTGCCGTAGCTTTACTTACAGCCACCTACGTGATTAATCATAGTTTAAAATCGGTGCTGTATTTTAAGCAAAGCATCACCCCGGGCTCATTTGTCTGGCACCGATGCAGAGTTGTATTCAACACCTGCCCAACCAGCCACTCAAACAGTCTTCTTCAGGGGTGTCTATTCTGTTGCCTACCAACACAGGGATCGCCAGTTTGAATCCCCATGTTACATTCGGCTTGGTCGGGCGTCCCTACAGACACAGTTGGCCGTGTCTGCGGGTGGGAAGCTGGATGTGGGTATGTGTCCGGGTCGCTGCACTAGTGCCTCCTTTGGTCGGTCAGGGTGCCTGTTCAGGGGGGAGGGGGAACTAGGGGGAATAGCGTGATCCTCTCATGCGCTACGTCCCCCTGGCGAAACTTCTCACTTCAGGTGAAAAGAAGCGGCTGGCGACTCCACATATCGGAGGAGGCACATGGTAGTCTGCAGCCCTCCCCGGACCGGCAGAGGGGGTGAAGCAGCGACCAGGATTGCTTGGAAAGGTGGGGTAATTGGCCGGATACAAGTGGGGAGGAAAACCCCAAAACTGTCTTCTTCACCAACACACAGATATTGGCTGCTGAGACCTACACCACAGTGTGACCTATCTGTGCAGCAATTTAAAAGAAACAAGAAAAACAAAACAAAATATAAACACCAGGGTACCGGGACCTCACAGATGCAAAACAAGGTTGCTTCTGATGGTGGGACTGAAATAGCGATGTCAGGCGTGCCTGCCAGACAGATTCCCACCTACCTGTGCTCCACTTTCTTGCGATTGACACACATGGCCCTCTGGTATCCCTGTGCAACACACACCTTATGGCGGCTGCACTTCACCTTCTGGCACGGGTCCTTGGTGGTGTCCAGAGCTGCAGGCACAGAACAGATACAACAACACTGAAACCCAGACGTGTCAATCAACGCCACATTGTTTTAATTTCCCCATGAGGCAGAGCAGAATGTTTTGGGTTTTTTTTTTGTGTCTATGCTACGAAAAAAATGAAAATATGGTGCTTCCAGCTGTTTTCCATCGTGTTTTGACACATTGTGACTTCAACAGATGGGATAGTGAGTCGGTTAGTGCCGATCAGATAGCAGCTGAAATAATCTGCTTCTATGTTTATGGTGTTCGGGATGAGCTCCCTTTATTACAAAAACATTTATTTTGACAGATCAATGAAATATATATATATATATATATATATATATATATATATATATATATATATATATATATATACATACACATACACACACACACACATATACACACACACACATCATGAAATTGTGCCCTAAAATGATTTGGCAGCACTCACAAATGACTTCATAGCATTAGCAAGGAAATGGGCAGAAAACACGGAAACCTAGCCGTCATTAGCAAGACATTTCTCGGTCGATAGCCCTGTTTGTTGTTTCCTGCAGCTCCCCCTTTATGATTGCCAGAGAGTCTGACAGAATTGATTGAGCATCTCTTTCTCTGCGCTTGTCACATCCCGCTTCCCCCACATCAACCTATCACCGGCTCGCCTAGGCCTCGCTATCTCTCTCTCTTAACCTCTCTCTCTCTCTCTATCCTTTTTCACTTCCCATTTTCTCTCTCCTCACGCTTAAGAGAGTTGAATGGTTCAATGCCACTTCTCTCCCACTGACATACTGGAGTGACTATAGCATTGTGTGTCCTTGACCTCTCCTCAGCCAATGGTGGTCACTGCCTCATGAAAAGAGAGAGTCCGACTGTCCCAGTCCATTTACTTTCTGCAGTAGTGGCTGTGAAGAACAAAAAAAAACACTGCCTGAAATGGATTTCAGAATGATTGACAAGCCGTGCCCGGTGAAAGAAATTTAAGCTGTGAAATCCTGAGTCAGCTCCCAGCAGCTGCTTTGTAGTCCACACGGTCATCAGACAGTGTGGCCGCCAGCCAGATCCCTGCAAATCCACCGACTAGGTGACACTTTGGCGCTACAAGAGAACGGTATAAGGGTCGAAAAGAGCTTCGCAAGTATTCTGGGGCTGTCATCAACCGTGTATGACAAGACAACTCCGAGGAAATCTTCAATATTGGTGGGGGAACATGTCCCAGGGTGCACAGCGGTACGTCGCACTATGGCGAGATGAAACAAATTGGTGGAAGAAATCCATTTGTCTCGGAGTAGTTTAGCAATTATCAGAGCGGCGTGATTTGTGTGCAGGTTAACAACAGGCTCCTGAGCTCGACAGGATAGAGTGCCACCACGCTCGCCTATGAACAGCCCGAAGCTACAACTGCCGGGGAACCTGTGACATGCAACTCGTGTATTTGGCTGCAGAGTGATTAAGCTTGCATGACAGTCAATCTAAAGCATATTTCACACTAGAGCAAAACCTGGGCCACGATTACGATCCAATCAAAATACAAGACGCCGCATTTATGGCTCAGCGGAGCATCCGAGATGTAGATGTCATGCCGTGAACTGGAAACAGCTGTTCCCTAAAAAATTGATTTTGTGACCATTTCTACTTTACCTGGAGTTTATCCACTTAATCTGCCCCGATAGACTGCCTGCCCTTAACACCCGAGGCCAAAATATACTGTGGCTCCATAGCTGGCAGTTCATTTGCCCTGCGCTGTTTTTTTTTCTTGACTCGAAATATGAGTAGGATGGGTTGCAGAGAAAAAGATCCCTCATCTCGGAGTACATCGACTGTATTTTACCATCAAACAGAAAGGAGCGGCATAACATATTCTCTCTGTACCTGAGCGCACCACATTAATTCTTCTTTACTGAATGCCATCCCTCGCCGTTTCCCTCGGGCTTATCTAAAGGCCGTTACTCGTCACTGTACCCTATATTTGATGTAAGCCGCTGTCACGGTAAATCTTAAAATTCCTTCTCTTTGCACAGGTCCCAAGCATAGACCGTGAACTTTAAAAGGAGGCACCAAACCGGCATCTGGGTAGCGTAGGGGTCTATTCGGTTGCCTACCAACACGGGGATCGGCAGTTTGAATCCCAGTGTTACCTCCGGTTACCTCCAGACACAACTGGCCGTGTCTGCGGGTGGGAAACTGGATGTGGGTATGTGTCCTGGTTGCTGCACTAGCATCTCCTCTGGTCAGTTGGGGCGGCTATTCAGGGGGGAGGGGGAACTGGGGGGAACAGCGTGAGCCTCCCACGCGCTACGTCCCCCCGGCGAAACTCCTGTCAGGTGAAAAGAAGCAGCTGGTGACTCCACATGTATTGGAGGTGGCATGTGGTAGTCTGCAGCCCTCCCCGGATCGGCAGAGTGGGTGGAGCAGTGACCGGGACGGCTCCCAAGAGTGGGGTAATTGGCCGGATACAATTGGGGAGAAAAAAAGGGGGGGAGGGAATCCAAAACAAACAAAAAAAGGAGGCACCAAACCAAACTCCACTGCATGGCTTTTTCTGTGGGTGTATTTTACAGAGTATACCCACTTTCTTCTTGTTTTTCCTCTGTTCAGTGAGCGGCCACAGCATCCACCCTCCACCTACTGCACAATCACATCTCCGTAGCCACATCAACAATATGTCTTTACAGAGCTTATGCCCGGGACCGGATCCAAGTCTGAATAACACGAGGCAGATCAAATTAATCCAATAAATAAGAAATTTGGAGTCACTGGGTCTGCAATCGGGAAAACAACATCAGTTTTCAAAAAAGAAATAAAAAGGTGATCATCTCTCCGTAGGATGCCTATGAGGAGTTATCTTTGCATTTTTTGGAAAGAGGGTGCTGTAATCACAGGCGGATCCGGGGGGGTGTGTGGGTGGGTGGGTGGGGGGGGGTAAGGATGTACTTCCCTTTCAACAGCCTCATGTTCCCATAGAAACAACATCCCAGCGTGTTTTGCTAGCAGTTCTGTACGGGGATTTGCAGCTCCCTGGCCCTCTCGTGTGTTTATGGGCGCCCCTCAAAGCCCCCCTCAAGTTTGCCTCCAAGCGGCGGCTCAAAACTCCACACGTGCCCTCAGCTTTCACATTTACCTCCTACACCCAAGGCCGGAGGGACACCAAATTAAATTCAAACAGGGGATTTAATTTGCACTGACAAGCGAGCTTGGCTCACGGTTTCTCCGCCCCATCACCTCTCCTGGCTGTAGCGTTTGCCTCCGCTTGGTTTCTGCTCCAGATCTATGCCAGCGCCAGACCAGGATGTGTAGGAGCCATTATGATTTGAAATCCTCTCCGAATCACGTCGCAAAAGGGGGCGGGGCGACGCGCTGGTCCTCATCATACTGCAACCAGGACGTCATCAAGAGCCTGCTCTGGAGGCCGCTGGCCCTCCTCAGCACCGCCACCCCGGTTTTCTGTGCCGCTGTTCAGCCGCTCGACTGGAAACTCCACCCTAGGCGGTTCACCAACTCTTTCTTTTCTTTTTCTTTTTCTTGGTATTCTTATGATACAGTGCCAATTACATGAAATGCTTCAGGTGTGTTCAGACTGGAAAGTCTGCTTAAAAAAAAAAATCCTACTAATGAACTCCATGCAAATGAGCATCTGAATCTAAACCAGGGAAGCTTTTGTTTTCGGTCTGACTGAAACGTTAAGCGTCCTGGAGAGACGAAGGGGCCGCTGAGATTCAGCTGCATCTTATAATTATTGTCAGTCAGTGTTAGGATTGTTTATTTTAGATGCAACTCGTGCAACTGGAAAGGAACCCGCTCGTTCACGCACTCACGGAGATGAAACCCCAGAGAAGTGACAGCAGGGCGCCGAAGCTGAAATGTGTTCGGTGAGGCTTACGAGGCTATAAAGTGAAAACAAAGAAGTGATGAAGAACGTTTAACAATTCCAAGTGCAACATAAAAATGAACAACGGCGTCTGCAGCACCCTGCAAGCCCCCCCCTCCCCCTCAGGTGGAACAACCCATTTTTTTTTTTAGAGTGCTCGATTGTGGACCCGGTCTGGAGTCTGCATTTTGAAGGGGGCTCGGTCTCGACTCGGACTTCACGACACAATGACTCGGACTTGACTCGGTCTCGGACGGTGTCCTAGACCGATCGAGTATACGATTTTAATTTTTTTTTTAATGATCGAAATAAATATCAAACTTCCACTGAGGAGACCCGTAAAGTGGAATCCAATCTATTTTGTTTCTTTTTTACTTCATTTGTTTTTTATAGTAGACTTCTAGTTCTTCAGTGACAGTCGTTGTGTTGAACTGGTCCTGAGTTGGACTCGCCATGCTTTTTAAAGTCTTGACTTTGATCACCCCCCACCCCTTAAGACTTGGGTCTGGACTTAGGTGGTCTTGATTGCGAGGCTCCAGATTTTCCTCCGACTATGAGCTGCTTGCAACTCATTAGTGAAATACGCCCTTATAAAGCTCATGACAACTGAGCACAGTTATGGGATAAGGTCATGTGTCCACCGCAGACCTCTTCCCAAGAAACACCGCTAACGCTAGCGCTGCAGGTGAGCACAGCAGACTACTGGGAGGGGGTGTCAGTGGGTGTTTCCATGCAATTAACATGAGATTCACAACAAAACAAATATTCACCCCAGCTTTCTCATATTGTGATAATATACATGTGTAATAAACTTGTTTTCTGTTATCAGCACTATTTTTTGTTGATTCATCTTTGTATTTGTTTCTCCTTTCTGCTTCGACAAAGCTTTGCTTCCTCATTGGCCCCGCCCCTTCTTCACCCTAATTGGCTGGTGGAACTAGAAGTGACAATGACGAGAAGTTGAATTTAGTTTTAAAAAAAAATTCTGGTTCTTTCTTTCTTTTTGGATTTTCCCCCTTATTCAAAGTATTCAAAGAAAACAAGACAAAGAGGAAAGTTTTTTTTCACCGACCTCTAGTGAACAAGCAGCTAAATATGCTCAATGAAAAGTTGCCAAATCCTTACTTGCTTAGACTCCATGAGCAAAAATTAGCGCAAAAAAAAAAAGGCACGCACGGAATATACGTCGTCTGCACGCGGGCACGTTCTCTCCCTCTCTGTCTCTCCCTCCCTGTTAATCCCAATTTAAACAAATGATGGCAAATATAACCTTTTTGATATCGGTGTTTACAGACCTTCTGCGCCTGCTGGGCTTCACCGACACTGGCTCACTGAAATAAATGGGTGATAACGGTCTCCTGAACCGACTAGTAGGTTTAGTACTAGCCCATATATTTGGGACAGAGGTGTGATGATAACTCCTATTCAATAGACTGATAACAGCCAAACTGGGTGAGCGTGGCGGTCTATTCCGTTGCGTACCAACACGGGGATCGACGGTTATAATCTCCGCGTTGCCTCCGGCTTGGTCGGGCGTCCCTACAGACACAATTGGCCTGCGGGTGGGAAGCCGGATGTGGGTATGTGTCCTGGTCGCTGCAATAGCGGCTCCGCTAGTCAGTCGGGGCGCCTATGGGGGGGGGGGACTGGGGGAATAGCGTGATCCTCCCACGCGCTACTTCCCCTGGTGAAACTCATTGTCAGGTGAAAAGAAGCGGCTGGCGACTCCACATGTATCGGAGGAGGCATGTGGTAGTCTGCAGCCCTCCCCGGATCGGCAGAGGGGGTGGAGCAACGACCGGGACGGCTCGGAAAGTGATGTAATTGGCCGGGTACAGTTGGGGAGAAAAGGGGGGGGGGTTAAAAAAAAGTGGAGCGCTTGTCTAAGAAACCCTATACTATGTCAGATGCGCTTTTCATGAGTTAATAGAGCAGAGGTTGTCGTGGGAAAAAAGCATCATCATCTTAAAATTGACATATTTTAAAGTCGCAATCAAAAATGTAACCAAGTAATAACTGACAATGTAACTATAATCTAATTACACGTGTTTCAATTGTAATCTGGGTAGAGTACATTTAATCTGATTACAAAATCCAGATTACATGTAATCTGTTACTACCAAACCCCGTCGGTGACAGCAGTGCTTGGCATCTCTTACCCCGCATCCTTGTTTCTAGTAGATTTAATTGTTGTGCCCGTGTTTAGGTTGTGGGATCCTTTCACTTAGCCCCACTATAGAGTTATCAAACTATTTGACTGTTTTACATTTAGGAAGGGTTAAAACATTTAGACAAACAATTAAAGCAATTTATGTAAATACATGTATTCCACAACACACAATATTTTTATAGTTTTTTTTACAAGTACTACAAAAGGAGGTATCATCACATTTTTCTGAATCCAAACAGCAATACTCTCACTCTAAGGCACAAAGGACCTACGGTTTGTCTGTTCAAAGCTGCCGTTTCAAGGTCTTAAAAATAACAGCCCCGCTTTTTTTTTGAGAGGGGGGGTGCTGGGGGGCACTTTGTTCCTTTGATCGTACACGTTGCAGTGACCATCAGAGATATTGCTCTATGCGGTAGCACCGGCATCTCAATCAGCTCACCTAAGAAGACGGCGGGGGGCCTCATGTGAGGTCCTCTGCAGTTTGCAGGGCTCGTGGTGACACCCTGCCAGACTTTTTTTGCTGTCTTGTCGAATTTTCAATTAAGAGGGACCCGATCAATTAGGTCGGCAGAATCGGTCCCGCTGGAAAATGGGTTGAAGGACAAAATCAATGGTATTCAAATGAACGTCGTCCATACCATGGCAAGAGAAGCAGGGTTTTTTTTTTTTGGGGATTACATCAGATCTCCCCTCTGCTTTAAAAACAGATGACTGGTTATAATATTAGAAGCCACGATTTCTCTCATCTTGCCCCTTTGAGGCAAGTCTTGAATGCCCTTTTGAAGCAATGCTGTGTGTCAGTGTGTGTGTGTGTGTGTGTGTGTGTGTGTGTGTGTGTGTGTGTGTGTGTGTGTGTGTGTGTGTGTGTGTGTGTGTGTGTGTGTGTGTGTGATGGTACAGCAAACCCTCTAATATGTCTCAACAGGTGTACCCTGGTTATCCGGAGGCCGTGTTAAATTGGCCACCACATCAGTGAGGAGTGATGTGTATCCTGGCCTGTGAAATAATGACTCACCCTTCAAATTACAGGGTAGCACATTTTTCTTCATATCTCGCCGCAGCACTAAAAGACCCTAACACTCGGTGCCCTCAAAACCGTTGGAGTATATATCTACAGTCTCTCCATCTCTCTCTCTTCTGCTGCAAACTTCTTAAAAGTAAGAAGATGTGTGGGTCTTCTTCTTCTTCTTCTTCTTCTTCTTCTTCGTTTTTTTTTATGAAAAAGATCCCACAGAGGTAAGCAAAGTCTGGAGGGACTTACGAGCTGAGCCCTGGGCAACAGATGCAATTATACGTCGCGGGGCTCTTCAACCCGGGACGGCGGCTAATGGATCAGGATGAAGGCTCAGTGTGTCCTCCCTGCACCACATCACTATTCCCCAGCACACGGCCTCTGACGATCTGCGCCGCGGACGCTCTCAAGACACTGGGCGACCCCAGCCGCTGGGTTGCAACTGAACGTACACTTCAGTAACGAGCGCCATCTTATTACGAGAGGAATTTCTGAGGCTGCAGCCGGTGCGTGCAGACTGAAGGCCCTTAGCAATGACTGTGATGGTAGCGCCTCCCTGGAAGCACGCTTCTTTCAGACAAGTGTTTGAATCGGTCTTTTTTTTTTAATACAAGGACGGTCTGAATAGCAAAAGCGTATGTGCGTGCAATGTCAATCGAGTGGTGGAAAATTGCCAGGACGACGATAATGAAAACCACATGAAATTATTTCTATAAGACGCCACTTCGCCCCCTTTGCATCCATCCCTCGTGCGCTCTAGACCAGCGGTACTCAATCACGAGCCGTGGAAAACCGTGTATATGTGACGTACGTGCGATTGGTTGTCCTCTGGTGATTGATATCCCCCCCTTCCGTATGGCTGAACGTTTGCCGGTCGGTGGAATCAACTAGCGCAGTGGTGGTACCGGGCGGGGAGGAAAACCTGCATACACGCGGGCCTCCGTACCGCGCGTGAGTGAGTACTGTTGATCTAGCAGGGGTGTCAAACTCCAGGCCTCGAGGGCCGCAGTGTCTGCAGGTATTTGTTGCAACCGTGCACTACACCACCTGATTAAACTAGTTCCTTTCCCTCCTTGATCCAGGAGGTGAGCTAATTAGTTAAATCAGGTGGTGTAGTGCACGGTTGCAACAAATACCTGCAGACACTGCGGCCCTCGAGGCCTGGAGTTTGACACCCCTGATAAAGGAAATACCAAGAGGAGATTAAAAATAAACAAAAAACAAAGATGTGACCAAGAAGGATGACTTTTTTCAAACTTACTTTCGTCGGATCCTGCCGTCTCCTCCAAATTTTTGAGGTAGTCGTCCTAGAGAAAACGTATTTGCGTCAATGACCTTGATCATTCTCGGTTATTGTTGACAAAGACAGAGCACATTCAGATCCTATAAACACATGTCCAAGGTTTCTGAGCTTTTTGGGGGGGGGGGTTTCCTCTCCTTTTTCTCCCCAATTGTACCTGGCCAATCACCCAACTCCACCGAGCCGTCCCGGTCGCTGCTCCACCCCGTCTGCCGATCCGGGGAGGGCTGCAGACTACCACATGCCTCCTACAACACACGTGGAGTCGCCAGCCGCCTCTTTTCACCTGACAGTGAGGAGTTTCGCCAGGGGGGACGTAGCGCGTGGGAGGATCACGCTATTCCCCCCTCCAGTTCCCCCTCCCATCCGAACAGGTGCCCCGACCGACCAGAGGAGGCGCTGGTGCAGCGACCAGGACACACACCCACACCGGCCTCCCACCCTCTGTAGGGACGCCCGACCGAGCCGGAGGTAACGGGCCGCTTTACAGGCAACACAATACACTAATAAGCTTGCTAGGAATTCATAATGGGCATAAATTATGAAGCAGCATGACAGAAATTCCAAATCATTTACGCACTCTGCTACATGAATAACCATTACAACTAGGAGTGAGACTTTGCAAATTTAAAAATGTATTCAGATAACATTTTGAATAGAGAAGCCAAATTTAAGAAGATTAAAAGAAGCAAGTGTGCTAGAGGCAAATTAACTGGAGAAAAAAAAACGCTGAGAAAATAGTGGCGTTTTTCCCATACCGAACCGCTCAACCCAAATGAGGTAGTTTTGTTTCTAATATTCAAAGTAAATGGCTGAGACAAGAGGATGAGGGCTTAAACGTGTCTCTCTCAAGAAGATTTGTCATAGTATCTCAGCTCCCGCACCGTCGCAGGGGGAATATTTGCAAACTAACTTGGGCTTTTAAATTGTGTCCCCGGTGGGATGTGAACTAGAATTAGGATAAAAAAAAAAATTTCAGCATCCACTTGTTGCCTCCATTCTGACCCAGTTCTCTCTGTGTCAGGACAGACAGTATCAAGTATCTGCTATAAAGCAGTTGGTGCTGGGCTAGAGGCCCAGCGAGGTCTCTGAAGCATCATGTTTGTTAAGTGTAGATGGGTCTCTTTCCTCTCAGGAGGCCGCCTTCTCCAGTCAAGTCGTACAACTACAGCCCAGGGCACTTTAATTATTGGGTACCGGGTCAGGC
Organism: Lampris incognitus; assembly: GCF_029633865.1. NCBI lineage: Eukaryota > Metazoa > Chordata > Actinopteri > Lampriformes > Lampridae > Lampris > Lampris incognitus. The sequence goes on along the minus strand of NC_079227.1, from coordinate 27,361,739 downwards.
ATCAGAGGGGTTGTTCTGCGGTCATATTTGCTCAGATTGGAGTGAATTTTTAACTAGAAATCTTAAAAAAAAAAAAAAACAAAGAATAAAGAAAAGAGCGGATTTCCATTAATGAACCCAAACGAAACCCTTATTTGCAGACTTGTTCTGATCTCGCCAAGATGCACCCGTACTGGGTAAGGGCGGGTGGGGGGGGGGGGTAGGCGTTATCTGCAGATTAACTGAGTTACGGGGGGGGCTTCTGGTTGCTTAGGTAAGAGACAAACGTGGACGAAAGACAGAAAGCGCACAAGACAGATGTAGAAAACAAGTCACTGACCTCAACTTCCTGTGGCAATGGGACGCAGCGGTGGGAGAGAAAGAGACGGCAGTTGTTAGAGAGACAAGAAAAAGAAAAGAAAAAACACACAAAGCAGTTTCCATGTTGCTGCCATTCACGGCACAAAACAACGGGTTGATTTATTACAATTATGGCGGCAGTTAAACTGTCAGCTCTTAATGCACACCGATGGCAGATACGGGGGAATTATTTCAGCCCCACTCGGTGAGCAAGACAAGACAGTCAACAAGGATTAGGGGGGGGGGGTATTAACCAGGGATGATCAGCAGCCACTTGTATGGGCCTGCGGGGGTCCTGCTCGCCGGGGCCCCTCCTCTGGATGTGTTAAAAGCGAACGCCCAACATGTGCGAATGAGCCGCAGCAGAAGACGGCGGCCTCGGAAGAGAGGGTCTTCAAATTCAGCGGGCGGATGTGATTTAGGTGCCCCCTAAAGCTGCAGGCGGACACACAAAGCGCACATCTACTAAGCGCAGCATTAACAACACAGACGGATATTGCTCCCGTAAAATACAACCTTGAGTTAACAGTGGGGGTTGACTGCTCTCCTTTCATTCCTTTTAGGCTTCGGTCCAAGGGCATTATACGTCAATACCCCAGCAACCCCCCCCCCCATGTGTTTCATCATTCAAAGCCCGGCTGTTTGGGAGACGTACAGCATTGAGGGGTTTACTATATCAGAAGCTCAAATCAGTAAATAAACCTGATTTTCATACACACATAGGTCTACCTGTCCAGTTAACAGTCGCCGGTGACAGCATGTTGAATGTATAAAGAGTTTACAGCCCACACAAGGACAGCCAAAAAAGAAAAGCCAAAGCCAAAGCAAGGCCATAAAGGCGGAAGCACGCATTCATCTTGGAGCCATAGCAGAACTTTATATTTTAGCTTGGACGACGTGTCTTTAAGATTCATATTTAGTGCCTCGCAGGGAAATTGCCCCGGTTCAACATCAATGAGAGGCAATATCAGTTTGTTATCAAACAAATAGGCCCCCCGAATTGCCCACATTTCCCTGATATGTAGACTGCCTTGCCTCATGCTAGAGGGTGAGATTTATAACTTTCCCGGAGAAAATCCTAAACAACCGCAGAGCGGAGCTTCGCAACACAAATCGCTCGCCGCAGTTTCGGTCTCGGCACCCCTGCGGCGTTTCAGAAAGGCTTCTGCAGCGTTACCAGACGTTTTCAGTGAAGGTGGTGCAGAGGGATGTAGCGAGAGCACTGAAGTAATGGCGGAGACATTTAAATGCATCGCTGAATTACATTTTGTATGCACGGGGAAAATATTAAAAAAGTACGAAACACCCCATCAGGAGAGGACGGTCCACCAGAAACACCATCGACTGATCCATCATGCATGTGACAGTGCGATATTAAGTTAATTACTGCTGCTGTGGTTGACTGAGAGAGGGAGAGAACGATAGCGAGCATGAGAGAGAGACGTGGAAGAGAGAGAGAAGGTGAGGATGGGATGACATTGGGAAGCGTTGGGTTGGAGGCAGGGGTGGCTATGATATTCATGGCCGGGGTCCCCTGAGTTATGTGATTCATATCACAGACTCTTCTGCCATTTGTCAACAAAGCTGTAATGCAGCTGCTGTAAAACAGAGCTGGGAGGCTAATGGTGCTTGACGATCCAGATGCTGTGGCTGCTCCTCCCGCCGGACCGCTTGGCGGTATTAGCCTGACAATGGTTGGCCGCAAGCCTGGCTGGGCTCCTCCTGAATTACCGTCTGTCTCACTTCAAAACCAGGTCCTGTCTGCCGCTCCGCCCTCTCCTTTCCACATCCCCGGTCCCCACTTACTACACGTACGAGCTGTGACACTAACGTATTCCACTCCCTCCATCCCAGCACTCAAGGGGTCTGTCAGGGTCTGTGCAACGCTGTCCTGACAGTGGTGAGGGACAAGGAGATTTTCTCTCTCCCCTCCCCACGAGAGACTTAATTCACGACCAAGGAAGTTGGTGCACTCTGTGCCTTGTTGGTGTGAGCGCGGGTGCAAGCTTGTGCACGTGTATCTGTGTTTTCAACTTGTTTGTGGTCGTGAGCAATTCCTATAATAGATACTGCACTCTTGATGCCCATAACACAGAGCAAATGAACTCAAAACCCATATTTTTAGTGCATCCCTCCCACCCACCCACCCCTACCCCCTGCTCACCACCACAAAGAAAGACGGGTTCAAAAATAAACACAGAGCATAAATTAGAAAAGAAGCTTCTGGGCTCGGGGTGTTTGTGCTGAGAGCCAGCAGAGCTTGGCCTCTTCTTAAGCCGGCCAGAGAAACTCTCCCAGAGTTAAACAAGTACCACAGCCAGAATCTTGCATCTCTTCACAGCATGGTCGCACTGTCACAGTGCTTCATCCGTCCCGGTAATGTGACAGGGCCGGTATAGCCCGGCTACTAAAGAAGACTCGCACAACCCACCCTGCCCCCAACCAATCCATCTCCCGCTCCCTATCTCTCTCTAACACACCTATAACGAGACGTTCAGACACACTTCCCACCCCTGCTTTCTCTATGGAGCAATGTGCTGAAACAGCGCGGACGCATCAACCAAACCAGGATGTATGTCACAAAATTCTGGAAGAAACCGGAGTTAGCTTGCAGACAACATGCACACCCAAACACCTAAATATCAGTTCTTCCTCCCAGAATTTATAATCCCCCCCTTTTTCTCCCCAGCTGTATCCGGCCAATTTCTCCACTCTTCTGAGCCGTCTCGGTCGCTGCTCCACCCCCTCTGCCGATCCAGGGAGGGCTGCAGACTACCACATCCCTCCTTCGATACAGGTGGAGTCCCAGCTGCTTCTTTTCACCTGACAGTGAGGAGTTTCACCAGGGGGATGTAGCGCATGGGAGGATCACGCTTTTCTCCCCCCCCTGAACAGGTGCCCCAACCGACTAGACGAGGCGCTAGTGAAGCGACCAGGACACACCCACATCCGGCTTCCCACCCGCAGACACGGCCAATTGCGTCTGCAGGGACACCCGATCAAGCCGGAGGTAACACGAGGATTTGAACCGGGATCCCCGTGTTGGTAGGCAATGGCATAGACTGCTGCACTACCCGGACACCCATATCAGAAACTATGCCTTTTAGCCTAAATCATCACCGCTGTGCCTGCTTGGTTGCTCAGCCGTGTTCCGTGCTATAGACAACATTTGCAGCTGAGGTGGCACCATTGATCGTTTAAGCAGCAACATTTGAGTTGGAGGCCCAATAATAATGTGGGCTCCTTTTTTCAATTTCCTCCATTTGTCACTTATATATAGTTTCATTAGGGCCATGCAAACTGGTGGTGATTGGATTACCCCTGGCTGATGGATGGACTGGACTGAAACGAGAGGGAGGAAGTACTTGGGAGATTTCGCTGGGCTCTGGGTGGAAAGCTGTGTCATCCTCTCAGATCGCTGAGGTGAATCTCCCCCGTTGGACTGACAGGGCAACGAGAGCTCACCATCACCCAGAAGTAATTTGCACACTAATGGACTTTTGCTTTAGGAGCGCCTAATTAATGTAAGGAGAATGAGGTATCTCTTCCTGCCTATTTGAAATCACCGTGGCTGCTTGAAGGGCATAGACACACAGCGGCTGCTCAGGAATCGACACGGCATCCTTCTCCATTCTCTGCCTTTCTGTGGTTATCGAGGATGGCGGGAGGTTCATCTCACCTTTGCTGTGTCATTGCGGTGTCCCCTGACCGAGCCCGCAGGGGGTTCCGACTTGCTGAGGAAATGTCTCGCTCGGTGTATCCCACCATTTTTTTGGGGACCAAACAGACAAAAAAAAAAAGAAAAAAGATGGTGGCTGTGGCAGAAAGGGAAGCAACACAGGCGTAGACCCATCAAAGTTTCGACCACTTAGAAATGCATTACACCGTTCCGAGGCTGACCTCTGTATTGGCCTTTACCCGTCCACCTCAGACCAGCGAGGCATCACGTTTTCACTTAGAAACCAAACATATTGTGTAAAGTAACAACATAGGACTTCTTTGTCCACCCAGTTTTAACCCCTGTGGCCCAGTGGTGAGGTTGTCATGGGTATCTGGTAGTGATCCATAAACGGTCCATTAATTCCAACAAACTCACCATGACACAAGCGGACATGTTTGAAACGATCAGTGCTGTATGGTACACACACAATAAACATATATATATATATATATATATATATATATATATATATATATATATATATATATATATATAGATAGATAGATAGATAGATAGATAGATAGATAGATAGATAGATAGATAGATAGATAGATAGATAGATAGATAGATAGATAGATAGATAGATAGATAGATAGACAGACAGACAAGACAGACAGACTATATTGACGTATATCAGTTGCAAAGACAATTCAAGAGTATTGTGGGCTTAAGATGGAGCCAAACAGCACAGGGATGGATCAAATTGATCATCTGAGCTGGAAGTGTGCAGGGGGTCTACAGGCGGTCAGGGACGCATGTTGTTTCACAAGGTATGCCCCCTCCCTGCAATGCAGTACAGCATGTAGCGCAATCTGCAGCCCTCTTTTCACAGCGAGGTGACCTTCTTTTTAAACACAACCTAGCAAATTGTGAAGTGTGCATCCATCTGAACAAAAGTTCCCCATCGTTCCCAGTGCTTAACTCGTCTGTTTGATTGGAGAGTTTTGCTCCCTTATGGGTAGTAAGATGAAACAGAGCTGGGCTTTTAATGATCGTGAACAAAAAGCTGCAGGCAATAGACATGAGATGCTTAATCTTCATATAGTAAGCTGTCTCAAATAGAAACAAAAAAAAACATTGAGACCATTCGACAACAGCCATTTCTCCGGAGTAGCCATCAGCCAATTAAAACTGCATTTCACAACGTTGCATCATAGATTTGAATTTCCTCCATACTATCCTAAGTTGTGAGCCCGCCAGCTGGTGTCTCCAAAATCAGTGGAGAAGTGGCACGCCACACAATGGATGGGACGGCCTATTTTGCCTTCTTGCCCCTCTCCAAGAGCGCTGCATGCTCTGCGAGATGCAGTAATTGGCGGCGAGGATGCAGAGATGCAGAGAAATGAATTTGCTGGACCCCCACTGCTGAGCCAAGCAGAACCCTTAAAATGGCACTGTCTCTGCAGCATCTTATCGCTCCCTCCCCCATTTGCAAAACAAAGATGTGGAGGCTTCAGGTTCAGTTGCCCCGGGGAGCTCGGAGCTTATGTAGGACCGTCTCCGCTGTGGTAAGTCACGCTGCATCTGCACACAAAATTAGCACAGAGATGAGGCCCAATAAGACAAACTCAACCACGAGGCTCTAAAGAAAAACAAAAAAACAACAACAACCCCTGGTGCCAATACAGTATTTGCGCTTGATGATTAATGGGGTGGGGGGGGGGGTACCAAATAGCTCCCTTGTTGTTAATCTCCTATGCTATTGACGTGCACACAATCAAAACACATACATGAATGAGCATGCATCTTTGGGTTTGTGTGTGGTCGGCGCTCGCTTGTGAACCGTTGGCAAGCCTAATATCTAACAGGGGAAACCTAAATCAATATGAAATTTGGCTGAAGCCGAGAAATCCATTTTCAGTCAATGCGCTCTCACAAAATTGACTCCGCTTCCCCCCGAGGAATAAACGTTTTGCAGGCTTTGCTACAGGAAACACGCAGGCTGTCTGTGTTGATCCCCCTGAATGCGTTATTCCAGGGTTGAGAAGGGTTTTGAAATATTCAGCGACCCACCAAGACGTTCTCAGGGCACAACTCACATCTGATCCTCTTATAAACTGAATTCGATCTATAGGAAAACTGGGTGGCGAACGGTGGAGCGGGAAATCTGTAACCCTTGCTTGTGCATTACAAAAAGGGAGTTTTGCACACACACACACAAAAAAAAGCCTCGTTTTTTTAATCCCTTTCATTTTCACTTTGTTTGCTTACCCAGGATTTAATTAAGATCGGGTATCTAAAGTTACCGGTGTTCATAATTCCTCTAATTTATTGGTTTTAGATTGTAAATTACACACCAGTTTGAAATGGTGGGCTATTGTCATCACCATTAACAGCAGAATTAGTCGTGGTAATGGTGATTTCTAAGAAAATGGGCAAATTAGGCTGCCACTTTTTCCGACACAGTAATTGGTTAAAAGTTGAAAGTGAACTTTCTCAATGAGTGTTGGTGTGTCTCCCAGCTTGACTAAAACAGCTCCTGTAGTGCCACAACACAGTCGTGGTGTTTTGATCATGCGTGCTCTGCTCTTGTAATCCTATCTGATCACGTCTGATACACGGTTAAGGAAGCAGCCTTCGGGTGTCCAAGTAGTGTGGTCGTCTATTCTGTTGCCTCCCAACACGGGGATCGCTGGTTCGAATCCCCGTGTTACCTCTGGCTTGGTCGGGCGTCCCTACAGACACAGTTGGCCGTGTCTGCGGGTGGGAAGCCGGATGTGGGTGTGTGTCCTGGTCGCTGCACTAGCGCCTCCTCTGGTCAGTCAGGGTGCCTATTCAGGGGGTAGGGGGAACTGGGGGGAACAGCGTGATCCTCCCACGTGCTATGTCCCCCTGGTGAAACTCCTCACTGTCAGGTGAAAAGAAGCGGCTGGCGACTCCACATGTGTTGGAGGAGGCATGTGGTAGTCTGCAGCCCTCCACGGCTCAGCAGAGGGGGTGGAGCAGCGCCCGGGATGGCTCGGAAGAGTGGGGTAATTGGGGAGAAAAATGGGGGGGTGAATAGGAAGCAGCTTTCCAACTCTAAAGCTGACCTCAGCTGGACAATTAAGCCAGGGAACTCGCTTTCCCCCAGAACCTGTCACAGTGCCCTTGAGCAAGCCAATTAACACCCATTCGCTCCAGTCGACCTGAGGTGGGGCGAATAGACTGTGTAATACATGCGGTTGCAGATGAGTAGCTTAGGCTGCCAGTCTGAAGTTGGGGATGTGTGGCAGTGCATGACTCGGTAAGATGCACACTCAACAAACCTTCCAAGGTTAAAAAGGTTCGGCGGTGATTATAAAACCATTCAAGCGCAATTTATCGGCACATTTAAATAATCTGCCATTTCCCCCCTAATAAAAAAATGAAAAGCCGTCTGAATTAATACATTGCTCCCACGACAAGCCCACTTGATGCTGTGGAGTCCTTTCACATTTGAAAGGCATTTGTGTCTGGATACTGGTGACATGGTTAGGGGACGATAATGACGATAACCATCCCAGTTGAGCGCCGCAGGGATCCTCTTGAAAGAGCACACAGGGATAGCTAAGTTAAATATGCTAGCTGGCTGATTACATTTAATCCCTCCTGTCTGGCATGGCAATGAGAACAAATTGCATTGTTGTGGCCCCTGATAGCACTAATCTCCCGCAGAGGCGCGTTGCTATTACAGAGAAAAGGGGAAGCCACACTGGGCCGTCGCGTTATGGTTTTAGGAAGGACTATATTCGACATAAATTAGATTTTGCCGAGGTTCTTTCAACTGAGGAAAAGCTATTAGCGTGTTAGCTCGCTGCCCTATTCCTGCTGTACGATTTGCTTGATTAAGGTCATTTCAATATGACTTTGTAGTGTGTATCCATTACCCAGCCATGGCGTCAAATTAAGCCCCAACACCACCACCAGCAGCGCCAGCAGCGCCACCTCTGTCTGTTACACACACAAACATTCCAGCAAGTCTAATGGCTACATGCCACCAATACTAAATACAGCTTGTACAGAGGCAGGGTCATGGTCTTTTCTAAGCATGCCCTTCACACCTCCTCTTGCCCTGACGGAGAAGAAGGGGAGGGGGGGTGATATTGTATGGTAGCATTTAGCACTGGGACTGTGATGTTGTAGAAGAATTACCACAGCAGCATCCAACATCAAACTAAAACTAACAGCGGAGGGTGAAAAAGGACAGTTCTCTCCAGGCAAGAGCATGTCCTAAAAAGTGTTGCTGGTCGCTGGCCTCATTCCAGCGTTACAGCAGCTGTTTCAGCGCTGAATGATTTGCAGCCTATGGCACAGAATTTATCAACGCCAATTTAAAGCCGGACATCTTGCATTACTAAGCCGATTGCTGCTGAACATCAGAGCGGCGAGGAAAGACGACTGTATTGGCCTGTATTCATCCCGCCAAACGCGAGTGATACAGAATTCACATGTGGCCTAAGAACACAGATGTATCGTTAGCATAAAATCAGCAGAGGTGATATCTGTGTAAGCTGTATGATAGAGGGGTAGAAACAACCCCTTTGTGCAGAATTCCCAAATTTTCACCCGGCTAATATATGCAGAGCTATGTTTGCAAAAAAAAAAAAATTATCTACAACTTTGCTTATCTCAGTGGAATAACAGGTCTCCTAATTAAACCATGTTTGGAGCCGCCGTGGAGAACTACTTCACAAGGTGTAGCATAACATTAAGTATTTACCTATTGATGGGTGAAATGAGATTGTACAGCGGCGAACCACATTGCAGATAAACGTGGCAGCTTTGCAGCGTAGCGTCACGCATTTTCAGGCGTCAAAAACCATTGCTGGATTTCTAATCAATGGAATTTCTTTCCCGTGTCTGTTTGCAACATTTTCTGCAAAAACAGGAAAAAAAGAAGATTTATTTGTTTTGTCTTTCCCTTGTGTCTGCTCGAAATCCTTTCAAGTGTTTTGTCTCAGGGAGGAGCCTCGGCTAGTTCTAGTAAACCTACAGCCCAGGTCTGTATATTTGCATCAAGTAGTCATAACGAGTGCTGATCTGGGTCAGACTGTTCATTTGGAGAGGTGGATTATTGATTTGAGTCTAGGGGGTGCCACAATGCCAGCCATGGAATGAAGACAGAGCCAGGAGCAGACAAAGACTGGCAGCGTTTATCGAGCTGCCTGCAAGAAGACATGGAGAAGCTTCAACAGTACAGAGACAACTTTCAGGCAGATGTCACTATAAATAATGCATGAACAACGGGCCCAGAAGAAGAACCTTGGAACAGCTAATTATTCAGCCTGACATTTCAGCAACCCGCAGAGAAGTAAAGGGCCAGAGAGATGGAATCCATGTTATCACTGTTGTCAGTTTGACATGGTTCTCCTGATGGAGCAGGTGTAGACAACCTCCATAATGGAAGAAAAAAAAAAGTTGATCTTTATGTACCGATCTGGAAAAATTACCCACCTCAAACTCAGCCATGGAGGGGGGAAAATGAAACGAGCATCTGAATATTTGGAAAATGATAAACTTTTGCTCCGCAGAACACGCCTGGGGTTACAAACAGCTTTCCTTGTGTTCACAGATTATGCAAGGCAAGCTCTGGGCTTCTCCCAACGGGTTCTTTTGCGTCACGCAAAGCATAAATTGCCGTCTAGCAGGCAAAGCTTTTCCATGGGAGCGGTGGCATACAACCGCCACTCCACTCAATTAGAAATCACCCACGCCTGCGTTGGGAAGCCAGCAGGATCTCCGTTTCTGTTCTGCGTCTGTGTGAATCATATCGGAGCAGTCCAAACATGCACAACAAATCCCTTTGACATTCACTTCGGGAAAAAGTATTCTGAGCTTGATTAAAAAAAAAAAGAGAGAGAAAAAAAAAAGGGCCATGCATGGGAATGACCGGAAAGCCAGAAAACATCAGTGTGCAAGGACTCTGCTCATCCTGGTGTTTTGATCTCATTAGTGCACAACGTGCACAATTCCACAGATGGTTGCTTTGATGGGCTGATTTGCAGCTTTGCAAAGTTGAGAAAACAGACTGATATTGGCTCATTTATTTCCTCTGGTCTCTCAGCTTCAGCCTCCACACTGCTGCATGCTTCTAATTGGAGATGGGCTTTATTATCATATCATCTACCATTGCAAAAAGTCCTCTTTGTCTAATTTTTCATATCCCTAATTACACTGGTTGTTAGCGACGAGGCATAAATCCTGTGGGAAGCTAATAATTGGTCGAGGCCAGTGACAAGAGAAGACCACCCCCCCCCCCACCCACAGATGGCAGGCTGGCTCTGAGCTGTATCAGCGAGGGAGTTGTGTGTGTCGCTGACAGCACCGCGGTCACCGTTCAGCCACAGGAAGACAAAATGAGGCCTTAAAAGTGAACAGAAAGCTCTCACAGGGCAACGGTGTTGATCCAGGATCAGAGGCCGAGCCTCCTTCCGCCTCTCATTCACAGGAGGCCAAAAAAGAAAGAAAAGAAAACCTACTGCCACTGATCCCTCTTTGGGTAAAGTATCATGATGCTTCCATAAAACCAACACATGAACACTCTGTTCTAGACTTAGGCTCCTTCCTTTTCTTCCCCTTTTTCTGCTTTTACATCCTTTTCTCATGTGTACTTAAACTACGGGGACCAGACGTCCCTGTTTTCTGGGGACAGTCACTGGATTGGGTGCACTGCCCTCGGAAATGTCTCTGAGATTGCCAACTAGGATTTTTTTTTCTATTTACATAGATGCAAATTAACAGTTCAATTTATTTGTTTTAGTTTATTTTTTAAATTATGTGAATGCTACTCTAAGCATGACTCAAATTCTTATCTCAAATTTCATGTGCACTCACGTTACTGTAGGGTCACTGCAGCCCAGATTAGTGGACGCTTATGGACAGCTCAAGAGTCTTAAACAGGGGACTATGGCATTGATTTGTGCAGTCTGGAGTTATTGGTTACACACTGGATGGTGAAATTTTGAGTTGTATTTAAGATTTAAGTTGTGTTTTACTTTATTTATTTATTTTTTGGGGGAGGGATCTTTTTCCCCCTTTTTCTCCCCAATTGTTCCTGGCCAATTACCCCACTCCTTCGAGCCACTGCTGCATCCCCTCTGCCGATCCGTGTCTGTAGAGACGCCCGACCAAGCCGGAGGTAACACGGGGGTTCGAATCGAAGATCCCTGTGTTGGTAGGCAACAGAACAGACTGCTATGCTACCCGGGCACTCCTACTTTATTTATTAGTAGTTTTGAGGTATATGGTAATACAGGTGAGTGTGTTACTGTGAAATATTTATGTTTTCTGGTTAAGGGAAGCAAACAAAAGGCTGAACCCAAGAGAACTAACTAGGATTAAAGGTTAACATATCCTAGAGGGATAAACTAAAATAGAACGAGAATCTAAACAGACTTAACTCAAAGAAAAAAATAAGAGAAGCAAAAACCTAAAATAGGTTTAAGTCAAACTAAACTGGGAAACTAAAGGGTATAACACCTATTTCCCCAAGAAATTGGGTGAATTTTGTGAGTTTGAGTGGTTTGAATGTCAAATTTTCTGTGTAAGTCTATGTTGTGGTACCAAATACGCTAATGTTTGTGTCTATTACTAACCGCTGGTTAATATAAACAAGCCGGCATTTAAACTTACTTCCGGGTCTGTGGTCTACTATTGTCATTGTTTTAATCCCTCTACTGCCCCTCTGAACCTCGTCTCTGGTCCTAGATGTCTGTTTACCCTCACAGGTGCTACAGTAGAAACTGATTGATTGGCAAGATTAGATGGTTTATCAAAAAAGAAAAAATTAAAATTACGTTTTCTTGACAAACTGCTGGCAGAACCCCCAATTCATCCAACCTGTAACCAAAGACGAAACTTCTGAGGAGTTCCGCACACACACACACACACACACACACACTCAAATTCGACCATCCTCATGTGTGCACACAGGTATGGACAATTGCGTATCCACCCAAACAAGGCATTAGAATGGGAAAAAAACCATAGTTTTACCTGACTGTAATGCACAACCTAGTTTATTATTACTGTTATTACTAATATTGTCTTCATTAAACTTGTTGTTATTTGATCAGATTGTTTTTTCCGTCAGTGTTTATTATCAATATCTATATTGACTTTGCTTTGGCAGGACTAATGTATTGTTTTTGTCACGCCAATGAAGCAAAATGAGTTGAAACTGATGATGGGTGTATATGCGGGGGTTTGCTGGTTGTCCTTGGGTTGGGGATGGGGGTTGTCACAATGTCCCCGGGTTATCACCAAAATCTGGCCACCTTAACTTAACTTAAACAGTGCAAAAAAAGAAAAGAAAAAAAGGCTCACGTAAATATGCGGAGAGCTATTCATTCTTATCTCATTACTCTGTTAATCACTGTCCTAAATCAAATTAATTCCCAGTTGCCACGGCCACTCATCACTCCCACCTTTGCTTCACATAATTGTAACAACCAAGGGAACCGGGGAGCCATTTGCCTGGAAAGGATGTAGCAATTTTCCCTCATTAAAAATGTAGCTGGCAGTATAGCAGGTGCAAACCTAAGCAGCCTTCTGTGGTTGGCTGAAAAGGCCGCGCTGCTCTTTAATGAGCTTCTTCTTTGCACTGCACAGAGAGATGAGAGGATCTGGCCATGAATGAACAGCACAAGTATTGTCCATCTCTGCGCTGGCCTGAGCCCTCGCTGAGCAGACCGAGAGCGTCACAAAGCACCTCGGAGCGGGGCTCGGGACCAGAGCTGAGCGACATAAAAGCGTGTCCTCAAGCAAGACGCGTCAAGCTGCTCCCTTTCTTAACTAATGAGTGCATTATCCCCTGAAGAGGAAGCAACCCGAGCAAACCCCAGGCGAGGCGCGCTGTGTCGGATTTTTTTGCAGTTGTAACCTGTTGACCCTCTTTGTTTCTGGCACCATTGGAAGTGTGCACGCACGCCCGTCCCCACTTTTCACGCGGTCGCGGATGTGGGAAATCGTTCGACGTGGGATCTGATGTCTTGACATTTCCGCCAATGATGGCTATAACAGCAATGCCAGTCATAATGAGGCTTGTATAACACACTCCAACCTGCTGCGGATTACACTGCCCCCCCCCCGGCCTCAGCGGTTTATTGTTCTTTCTTTTTGTGTGGCCTCATTATTTTCCATGTCGGATAATCGTACACGCACTAGTCCAATTTAGCTACCGCTCAGATCAATCAAACCGACGTCGCTGTGTTTATGGAGCCCACGCAGGGATTTTGCAGCACCACTTTATATTTAGTTGCTGCATATTTTTTGAAAATCTCATCTGCCTGCAGATCTCACATTACCTCTTAAACACAATAGGAAAAGGATATTAACCCCGGAACAGGCCGGAGGCCGAATTCCCCTGCCCTGTGTATTGGAGAGCCGTGCCACGAGTTCATCAATAGATGCTGACTGGCCCTCTGTGTTACCACATCACACTGGTCCTGCAGACCTGCTCCACATCATCTGGATGTGCACATGGAGCACAGAGAGACAGGTCTGTAAGCAGGAAGTAAACAGACCGGCGAGGTGTGCGTGTATGCCAGACTTCAACCCTGACATCAAATTCCCACCAAAGCCGCTTAATTTTTCACTGGTGGCAGTGGAAATCGAAGCAACTAATCTGTAGTCTTGTTAGTCAGTCACGACCCTAGCGATGCACGGATAGGACCGCACAGTCTGTTGACAGGCTGGGCAACAGTAGGATAAAAGCCAGGATCGCACACAGACGGGCACTAATAACAACACTAATAAGGCATACACCACAAGGCACACGCGTGAACCACCTCTATGAAGGGACCTTTGGGGGACCTCAAAGCCAGTCGTCTCAGGCCAGGGTCTCTGAAGGGAAATATGAATCTATAACAGTCAGGGCTCAGTGCGTTATCATCATCATCATCATCATCATCATCATCATCAAGGTTACTCATCATTACCAAGAGCAATACTGATTAGAGCATCTGTCTGAGTGGTATTTCTCGGCAATGACATCAAAAAATGACTGTCCGGTTGTCAAGGTGGAGGCTGGGACTGGAAGCGGTTGCTAGCCAACTCCCCCTCAGAGAACTCGGGCGCTGCGTTTCTTGCCATGTGTTTTGTCCTTGGGCACAGAGGGAGTTTTCGTCTCTCCTGTACCGGAGAGCCACACCCTACGTCATAGTCTCCTGCCCACCAAATCATGCCCGCTGTCTGTCCCC